>NW_028240881.1:0-68000 GCF_964263255.1 Lissotriton vulgaris
TGTTGGATGTGTATTATGACTTTTTCAACTAAAATAAGTGTGTTTAAAGTCATTTCTGTGCCTGAAACGGGTCAAAATTGAAGCTTTTGGGTAAGAAAAACTCTGTAAAAATGGCAATTTTGGTCACTGTGAGGGTTTAAAAAGTGGTTATTCAACATGAGGCTCGATCCAATTGACATTTTGAATCATTTTTGGTACAGTCCAAAAAATCAATTTTCGGATGAAAAACGATGACTCCGGACATGTCAAACGTTCCCAAAATGGTCTATAATGATGAAATTTTATCATTTAATCTTTTGACTCTAAATGACTGTTGGACGTGAATTATGACTTTTTCAACTAAAATAAGTGTGTTTAAAGTCATTTCTGTGCCTGACACGGGTCAAAATTGAAGCTTTTGAGTAAGCAAAACTTTGTAAAAATGGCAATTTTGGTCACTGTGAGGGTTTAAAAAGTGGTTATTCAACATGAGGCACGATCCAATTGACATTTTGAATCATTTTTGGTACAGTCCCAAAAAATCAATTTTCGGATGAAAAACGATGACTCCGGACATGTCGAACGTTCCCAAAATGGTCTATAATGATGAAATTTTATCATTTAATCTTTTGACTCTAAATGACTGTTGGATGTGAATTATGACTTTTTCAACTAAAATAAGTGTGTTTAAAGTCATTTCTGTGCCTGACACGGGTCAAAATTGAAGCTTTTAAATAAGCAAAACTCTGTAAAAATGGCCATTTTGGTCACTGTGAGGGTTTAAAAACTGGTTATTCAACATGAGGCACGATCCAATTGACATTTTGAATCATTTTTGGTACAGTCCAAAAAATCAATTTTCGCATGAAAAACGATGACTCCGGACATGTCGAACGTTCCCAAAATGGTCTATAATGATGAAATTTTAACATTTAATCTTTTGACTCTAAATGACTGTTGGATGTGAATTATGACTTTTTCAACTAAAATAAGTGTGTTTAAAGTCATTTCTGTGCCTGAAACGGGTCAAAATTGAAGCTTTTGAGTAAGCAAAACTCTGTAAAAATGGCAATTTTGGTCACTGTGAGGGTTTAAAAAGTGGTTATTCAACATGAGGCACGATCCAATTGACATTTTGAATCATTTTTGGTACAGTCCAAAAAATCAATTTTCGCATGAAAAACGATGACTCCGGACATGTCAAACGTTCCCAAAATGGTCTATAATGATGAAATTTTAACATTTAATCTTTTGACTCTAAATGACTGTTGGATGTGAATTATGACTTTTTCAACTAAAATAAGTGTGTTTAAAGTCATTTCTGTGCCTGAAACGGGTCAAAATTGAAGCTTTTGAGTAAGCAAAACTCTGTAAAAATGGCAATTTTGGTCACTGTGAGGGTTTAAAAAGTGGTTATTCAACATGAGGCTCGATCCAATTGACATTTTGAATCATTTTTGGTACAGTCCAAAAAATCAATTTTCGGATGAAAAACGATGACTCCGGACATGTCAAACGTTCCCAAAATGGTCTATAATGATGAAATTTTATCATTTAATCTTTTGACTCTAAATGACTGTTGGATGTGAATTATGACTTTTTCAACTAAAATAAGTGTGTTTAAAGTCATTTCTGTGACTGAAACGGGTCAAAATTGAAGCTTTTGAGTAAGCAAAACTCTGTAAAAATGGCAATTTTGGTCACTGTGAGGGTTTAAAAAGTGGGTATTCAACATGAGGCTCGATCCAATTGACATTTTGAATCATTTTTGGTACAGTCCAAAAAATCAATTTTCGCATGAAAAACGATGACTCCGGACATGTCAAACGTTCCCAAAATGGTCTATAATGATGAAATTTTAACATTTAATCTTTTGACTCTAAATGACTGTTGGATGTGAATTATGACTTTTTCAACTAAAATAAGTGTGTTTAAAGTCATTTCTGTGCCTGAAACGGGTCAAAATTGAAGCTTTTGGGTAAGAAAAACTCTGTAAAAATGGCAATTTTGGTCACTGTGAGGGTTTAAAAAGTGGTTATTCAACATGAGGCACGATCCCATTGACATTTTGAATCATTTTTGGTACAGTCCAAAAAATCAATTTTCGGATGAAAAACGATGACTCCGGACATGTCGAACGTTCCCAAAATGGTCTATAATGATGAAATTTTAACATTTAATCTTTTGACTCTAAATGACTGTTGGATGTGAATTATGACTTTTTCAACTAAAATAAGTGTGTTTAAAGTCATTTCTGTGCCTGACACGGGTCAAAATTGAAGCTTTTGAGTAAGCAAAACTCTGTAAAAATGGCAATTTTGGTCACTGTGAGGGTTTAAAAAGTGGTTATTCAACATGAGGCACGATCCAATTGACATTTTGAATCATTTTTGGTACAGTCCCAAAAAATCAATTTTCGGATGAAAAACGATGACTCCGGACATGTCGAACGTTCCCAAAATGGTCTATAATGATGAAATTTTAACATTTAATCTTTTGACTCTAAATGACTGTTGGATGTGAATTAGGACTTTTTCAACTAAAATAAGTGTGTTTAAAGTCATTTCTGTGCCTGAAACGGGTCAAAATTGAAGCTTTTGGGTAAGAAAAACTCTGTAAAAATGGCAATTTTGGTCACTGTGAGGGTTTAAAAAGTGGTTATTCAACATGAGGCACGATCCCATTGACATTTTGAATCATTTTTGGTACAGTCCAAAAAATCAATTTTCGGATGAAAAACGATGACTCCGGACATGTCGAACGTTCCCAAAATGGTCTATAATGATGAAATTTTAACATTTAATCTTTTGACTCTAAATGACTGTTGGATGTGAATTATGACATTTTCAACTAAAATAAGTGTGTTTAAAGTCATTTCTGTGCCTGAAACGGGTCAAAATTGAAGCTTTTGAGTAAGCAAAACTCTGTAAAAATGGCAATTTTGGTCACTGTGAGGGTTTAAAAAGTGGTTATTCAACATGAGGCACGATCCAATTGACATTTTGAATAATTTTTGGTACAGTCCCAAAAAATCAATTTTCGGATGAAAAACAATGACTCCGGACATGTCGAACGTTCCCAAAATGGTCTATAATGATGAAATTTTAACATTTAATATTTTTACTCTAAATGACTGTTGGATGTGAATTATGACAATTTCAACTAAAATAAGTGTGTTTAAAGTCATTTCTGTGACTGAAACGGGTCAAAATTGAAGCTTTTGAGTAAGCAAAACTCTGTAAAAATGGCAATTTTGGTCACTGTGAGGGTTTAAAAAGTGGGTATTCAACATGAGGCTCGATCCAATTGACATTTTGAATCATTTTTGGTACAGTCCAAATAATCAATTTTCGCATGAAAAACGATGACTCCGGACATGTCAAATGTTCCCAAAATGGTCTATAATGATGAAATTTTAACATTTAATCTTTTGACTCTAAATGACTGTTGGATGTGAATTATGACTTTTTCAACTAAAATAAGTGTGTTTAAAGTCATTTCTGTGCCTGAAACGGGTCAAAATTGAAGCTTTTGGGTAAGAAAAACTCTGTAAAAATGGCCATTTTGGTCACTGTGAGGGTTTAAAAAGTGGTTATTCAACATGAGGCACGATCCCATTGACATTTTGAATCATTTTTGGTACAGTCCAAAAAATCAATTTTCGGATGAAAAACGATGACTCCGGACATGTCGAACGTTCCCAAAATGGTCTATAATGATGAAATTTTAACATTTAATCTTTTGACTCTAAATGACTGTTGGATGTGAATTATGACTTTTTCAACTAAAATAAGTGTGTTTAAAGTCATTTCTGTGCCTGAAACGGGTCAAAATTGAAGCTTTTGAGTAAGCAAAACTCTGTAAAAATGGCAATTTTGGTCACTGTGAGGGTTTAAAAAGTGGTTATTCAACATGAGGCATGATCCAATTGACATTTTGAATCATTTTTGGTACAGTCCAAAAAATCAATTTTTGGATGAAAAACGATGACTCCGGACATGTCAAACGTTCAAAAAATGGTCTATAATGATGAAATTTTATCATTTAATCTTTTGACTCTAAATGACTGTTGGATGTGAATTATGACTTTTTCAACTAAAATAAGTGTGTTTAAAGTCATTTCTGTGACTGAAACGGGTCAAAATTGAAGCTTTTGAGTAAGCAAAACTCTGTAAAAATGGCAATTTTGGTCACTGTGAGGGTTTAAAAAGTGGGTATTCAACATGAGGCTCGATCCAATTGACATTTTGAATCATTTTTGGTACAGTCCAAAAAATCAATTTTCGCATGAAAAACGATGACTCCGGACATGTCAAACGTTCCCAAAATGGTCTATAATGATGAAATTTTAACATTTAATCTTTTGACTCTAAATGACTGTTGGATGTGAATTATGACTTTTTCAACTAAAATAAGTGTGTTTAAAGTCATTTCTGTGCCTGAAACGGGTCAAAATTGAAGCTTTTGGGTAAGAAAAACTCTGTAAAAATGGCAATTTTGGTCACTGTGAGGGTTTAAAAAGTGGTTATTCAACATGAGGCACGATCCCATTGACATTTTGAATCATTTTTGGTACAGTCCAAAAAATCAATTTTCGGATGAAAAACGATGACTCCGGACATGTCGAACGTTCCCAAAATGGTCTATAATGATGAAATTTTAACATTTAATCTTTTGACTCTAAATGACTGTTGGATGTGAATTATGACTTTTTCAACTAAAATAAGTGTGTTTAAAGTCATTTCTGTGCCTGAAACGGGTCAAAATTGAAGCTTTTGAGTAAGCAAAACTCTGTAAAAATGGCAATTTTGGTCACTGTGAGGGTTTAAAAAGTGGTTATTCAACATGAGGCATGATCCAATTGACATTTTGAATCATTTTTGGTACAGTCCAAAAAATCAATTTTCGGATGAAAAACGATGACTCCGGACATGTCAAACGTTCCCAAAATGGTCTATAATGATGAAATTTTATCATTTAATCTTTTGACTCTAAATGACTGTTGGATGTGAATTATGACTTTTTCAACTAAAATAAGTGTGTTTAAAGTCATTTCTGTGCCTGAAACGGGTCAAAATTGAAGCTTTTGGGTAAGAAAAACTCTGTAAAAATGGCCATTTTGGTCACTGTGAGGGTTTAAAAAGTGGTTATTCAACATGAGGCACGATCCCATTGACATTTTGAATCATTTTTGGTACAGTCCAAAAAATCAATTTTCGGATGAAAAACGATGACTCCGGACATGTCGAACGTTCCCAAAATGGTCTATAATGATGAAATTTTAACATTTAATCTTTTGACTCTAAATGACTGTTGGATGTGAATTATGACTTTTTCAACTAAAATAAGTGTGTTTAAAGTCATTTCTGTGCCTGAAACGGGTCAAAATTGAAGCTTTTGAGTAAGCAAAACTCTGTAAAAATGGCAATTTTGGTCACTGTGAGGGTTTAAAAAGTGGTTATCAACATGAGGCATGATCCAATTGACATTTTGAATCATTTTTGGTACAGTCCAAAAAATCAATTTTCGGATGAAAAACGATGACTCCGGACATGTCAAACGTTCCCAAAATGGTCTATAATGATGAAATGTTATCATTTAATCTTTTGACTCTAAATGACTGTTGGATGTGAATTATGACTTTTTCAACTAAAATAAGTGTGTTTAAAGTCATTTCTGTGACTGAAACGGGTCAAAATTGAAGCTTTTGAGTAAGCAAAACTCTGTAAAAATGGCAATTTTGGTCACTGTGAGGGTTTAAAAAGTGGGTATTCAACATGAGGCTCGATCCAATTGACATTTTGAATCATTTTTGGTACAGTCCAAAAAATCAATTTTCGCATGAAAAACGATGACTCCGGACATGTCAAACGTTCCCAAAATGGTCTATAATGATGAAATTTTAACATTTAATCTTTTGACTCTAAATGACTGTTGGATGTGAATTATGACTTTTTCAACTAAAATAAGTGTGTTTAAAGTCATTTCTGTGCCTGAAACGGGTCAAAATTGAAGCTTTTGGGTAAGAAAAACTCTGTAAAAATGGCAATTTTGGTCACTGTGAGGGTTTAAAAAGTGGTTATTCAACATGAGGCACGATCCCATTGACATTTTGAATCATTTTTGGTACAGTCCAAAAAATCAATTTTCGGATGAAAAACGATGACTCCGGACATGTCGAACGTTCCCAAAATGGTCTATAATGATGAAATTTTCACATTTAATCTTTTGACTCTAAATGACTGTTGGATGTGAATTATGACTTTTTCAACTAAAATAAGTGTGTTTAAAGTCATTTCTGTGCCTGAAACGGGTCAAAATTGAAGCTTTTGAGTAAGCAAAACTCTGTAAAAATGGCAATTTTGGTCACTGTGAGGGTTTAAAAAGTGGTTATTCAACATGAGGCATGATCCAATTGACATTTTGAATCATTTTTGGTACAGTCCAAAAAATCAATTTTCGGATGAAAAACGATGACTCCGGACATGTCAAACGTTCCCAAAATGGTCTATAATGATGAAATTTTATCATTTAATCTTTTGACTCTAAATGACTGTTGGATGTGAATTATGACTTTTTCAACTAAAATAAGTGTGTTTGAAGTCATTTCTGTGCCTGACACGGGTCAAAATTGAAGCTTTTAAATAAGCAAAACTCTGTAAAAATGGCCATTTTGGTCACTGTGAGGGTTTAAAAACTGGTTATTCAACATGAGGCACGATCCAATTGACATTTTGAATCATTTTTGGTACAGTCCAAAAAATCAATTTTCGCATGAAAAACGATGACTCCGGACATGTCAAACGTTCCCAAAATGGTCTATAATGATGAAATTTTAACATTTAATCTTTTGACTCTAAATGACTGTTGGATGTGAATTATGACTTTTTCAACTAAAATAAGTGTGTTTAAAGTCATTTCTGTGCCTGAAACGGGTCAAAATTGAAGCTTTTGAGTAAGCAAAACTCTGTAAAAATGGCAATTTTGGTCACTGTGAGGGTTTAAAAAGTGGTTATTCAACATGAGGCTCGATCCAATTGACATTTTGAATCATTTTTGGTACAGTCCAAAAAATCAATTTTCGGATGAAAAACGATGACTCCGGACATGTCAAACGTTCCCAAAATGGTCTATAATGATGAAATTTTATCATTTAATCTTTTGACTCTAAATGACTGTTGGATGTGAATTATGACTTTTTCAACTAAAATAAGTGTGTTTAAAGTCATTTCTGTGCCTGACACGGGTCAAAATTGAAGCTTTTGAGTAAGCAAACCTCTGTAAAAATGGCAATTTTGGTCACTGTGAGGGTTTAAAAAGTGGTTATTCAACATGAGGCACGATCCAATTGACATTTTGAATCATTTTTGGTACAGTCCAAAAAATCAATTTTCGCATGAAAAACGATGACTCCGGACATGTCAAATGTTCCCAAAATGGTCTATAATGATGAAATTTTAACATTTAATCTTTTGACTCTAAATGACTGTTGGATGTGGATTATGACTCTGTCAACTAGAATAAGTGTGTTTAAAGTCCTTTCTGTGCCTGAAAGGGTAAAAATGGAAGCTTTTGAGTAAGCAAAACTCTGTAAAAATGGCAATTTTGGTCACTGTGAGGGTTTAAAAAGTGGTTATTCAACATGAGGCATGATCCAATTGACATTTTGAATCATTTTTGGTACAGTCCAAAAAATCAATTTTCGCATGAAAAACGATGACTCCGGACATGTCAAACGTTCCCAAAATGGTCTATAATGATGAAATTTTAACATTTAATCTTTTGACTCTAAATGACTGTTGGATGTGAATTATGACTTTTTCAACTAAAATAAGTGTGTTTAAAGTCATTTCTGTGCCTGAAACGGGTCAAAATTGAAGCTTTTGAGTAAGCAAAACTCTGTAAAAATGGCAATTTTGGTCACTGTGAGGGTTTAAAAAGTGGTTATTCAACATGAGGCTCGATCCAATTGACATTTTGAATCATTTTTGGTACAGTCCAAAAAATCAATTTTCGGATGAAAAACGATGACTCCGGACATGTCAAACGTTCCCAAAATGGTCTATAATGATGAAATTTTATCATTTAATCTTTTGACTCTAAATGACTGTTGGATGTGAATTATGACTTTTTCAACTAAAATAAGTGTGTTTAAAGTCATTTCTGTGCCTGACACGGGTCAAAATTGAAGCTTTTGAGTAAGCAAACCTCTGTAAAAATGGCAATTTTGGTCACTGTGAGGGTTTAAAAAGTGGTTATTCAACATGAGGCACGATCCAATTGACATTTTGAATCATTTTTGGTACAGTCTAAAAAAATCAATTTTCGGATGAAAAACGATGACTCCGGACATGTCGAACGTTCCCAAAATGGTCTATAATGATGAAATTTTAACATTTAATCTTTTGACTCTAAATGACTGTTGGATGTGAATTATGACATTTTCAACTAAAATAAGTGTGTTTAAAGTCATTTCTGTGCCTGAAACGGGTCAAAATTGAAGCTTTTGAGTAAGCAAAACTCTGTAAAAATGGCAATTTTGGTCACTGTGAGGGTTTAAAAAGTGGTTATTCAACATGAGGCACGATCCAATTGACATTTTGAATAATTTTTGGTACAGTCCCAAAAAATCAATTTTCGGATGAAAAACAATGACTCCGGACATGTCGAACGTTCCCAAAATGGTCTATAATGATGAAATTTTAACATTTAATATTTTGACTCTAAATGACTGTTGGATGTGAATTATGACAATTTCAACTAAAATAAGTGTGTTTAAAGTCATTTCTGTGACTGAAACGGGTCAAAATTGAAGCTTTTAAATAAGCAAAACTCTGTAAAAATGGCCATTTTGGTCACTGTGAGGGTTTAAAAAGTGGTTATTCAACATGAGGCTCGATCCAATTGACATTTTGAATCATTTTTGGTACAGTCCAAAAAATCAATTTTCGGATGAAAAACGATGACTCCGGACATGTCAAACGTTCCCAAAATGGTCTATAATGATGAAATTTTATCATTTAATCTTTTGACTCTAAATGACTGTTGGATGTGAATTATGACTTTTTCAACTAAAATAAGTGTGTTTAAAGTCATTTCTGTGCCTGACACGGGTCAAAATTGAAGCTTTTGAGTAAGCAAAACTCTGTAAAAATGGCAATTTTGGTCACTGTGAGGGTTTAAAAAGTGGTTATTCAACATGAGGCACGATCCAATTGACATTTTGAATCATTTTTGGTACAGTCCCAAAAAATCAATTTTCGGATGAAAAACGATGACTCCGGACATGTCGAACGTTCCCAAAATGGTCTATAATGATGAAATTTTAACATTTAATATTTTGACTCTAAATGACTGTTGGATGTGAATTATGACAATTTCAACTAACATAAGTGTGTTTAAAGTCATTTCTGTGACTGAAACGGGTCAAAATTGAAGCTTTTAAATAAGCAAAACTCTGTAAAAATGGCCATTTTGGTCACTGTGAGGGTTTAAAAAGTGGTTATTCAACATGAGGCACGATCCAATTGACATTTTGAATCATTTTTGGTACAGTCCAAAAAATCAATTTTCGCATGAAAAACGATGACTCCGGACATGTCAAACGTTCCCAAAATGGTCTATAATGATGAAATTTTAACATTTAATCTTTTGACTCTAAATGACTGTTGGATGTGAATTATGACTTTTTCAACTAAAATAAGTGTGTTTAAAGTCATTTCTGTGCCTGAAACGGGTCAAAATTGAAGCTTTTGAGTAAGCAAAACTCTGTAAAAATGGCAATTTTGGTCACTGTGAGGGTTTAAAAAGTGGTTATTCAACATGAGGCTCGATCCAATTGACATTTTGAATCATTTTTGGTACAGTCCAAAAAATCAATTTTCGGATGAAAAACGATGACTCCGGACATGTCAAACGTTCCCAAAATGGTCTATAATGATGAAATTTTATCATTTAATCTTTTGACTCTAAATGACTGTTGGATGTGAATTATGACTTTTTCAACTAAAATAAGTGTGTTTAAAGTCATTTCTGTGCCTGACACGGGTCAAAATTGAAGCTTTTGAGTAAGCAAACCTCTGTAAAAATGGCAATTTTGGTCACTGTGAGGGTTTAAAAAGTGGTTATTCAACATGAGGCACGATCCAATTGACATTTTGAATCATTTTTGGTACAGTCCAAAAAAATCAATTTTCGGATGAAAAACGATGACTCCGGACATGTCGAATGTTCCCAAAATGGTCTATAATGATGACATTTTAACATTTAATCTTTTGACTCTAAATGACTGTTGGATGTGAATTAGGACTTTTTCAACTAAAATAAGTGTGTTTAAAGTCATTTCTGTGCCTGAAACGGGTCAAAATTGAAGCTTTTGGGTAAGAAAAACTCTGTAAAAATGGCAATTTTGGTCACTGTGAGGGTTTAAAAAGTGGTTATTCAACATGAGGCACGATCCCATTGACATTTTGAATCATTTTTGGTACAGTCCAAAAAATCAATTTTCGGATGAAAAACGATGACTCCGGACATGTCGAACGTTCCCAAAATGGTCTATAATGATGAAATTTTAACATTTAATCTTTTGACTCTAAATGACTGTTGGATGTGAATTATGACATTTTCAACTAAAATAAGTGTGTTTAAAGTCATTTCTGTGCCTGAAACGGGTCAAAATTGAAGCTTTTGAGTAAGCAAAACTCTGTAAAAATGGCAATTTTGGTCACTGTGAGGGTTTAAAAAGTGGTTATTCAACATGAGGCACGATCCAATTGACATTTTGAATAATTTTTGGTACAGTCCCAAAAAATCAATTTTCGGATGAAAAACAATGACTCCGGACATGTCGAACGTTCCCAAAATGGTCTATAATGATGAAATTTTAACATTTAATATTTTGACTCTAAATGACTGTTGGATGTGAATTATGACAATTTCAACTAAAATAAGTGTGTTTAAAGTCATTTCTGTGACTGAAACGGGTCAAAATTGAAGCTTTTGAGTAAGCAAAACTCTGTAAAAATGGCAATTTTGGTCACTGTGAGGGTTTAAAAAGTGGTTATTCAACATGAGGCTCGATCCAATTGACATTTTGAATCATTTTTGGTACAGTCCAAAAAATCAATTTTCGCATGAAAAACGATGACTCCGGACATGTCAAACGTTCCCAAAATGGTCTATAATGATGAAATTTTAACATTTAATCTTTTGACTCTAAATGACTGTTGGATGTGAATTATGACTTTTTCAACTAAAATAAGTGTGTTTAAAGTCATTTCTGTGACTGAAACGGGTCAAAATTGAAGCTTTTGAGTAAGCAAAACTCTGTAAAAATGGCAATTTTGGTCACTGTGAGGGTTTAAAAAGTGGTTATCAACATGAGGCATGATCCAATTGACATTTTGAATCATTTTTGGTACAGTCCAAAAAATCAATTTTCGGATGAAAAACGATGACTCCGGACATGTCGAACGTTCCCAAAATGGTCTATAATGATGAAATTTTAACATTTAATCTTTTGACTCTAAATGACTGTTGGATGTGAATTATGACTTTTTCAACTAAAATAAGTGTGTTTAAAGTCATTTCTGTGCCTGAAACGGGTCAAAATTGAAGCTTTTGAGTAAGCAAAACTCTGTAAAAATGGCAATTTTGGTCACTGTGAGGGTTTAAAAAGTGGTTATTCAACATGAGGCACGATCCAATTGACATTTTGAATCATTTTTGGTACAGTCCAAAAAATCAATTTTCGCATGAAAAACGATGACTCCGGACATGTCAAATGTTCCCAAAATGGTCTATAATGATGAAATTTTAACATTTAATCTTTTGACTCTAAATGACTGTTGGATGTGGATTATGACTCTGTCAACTAGAATAAGTGTGTTTAAAGTCCTTTCTGTGCCTGAAAGGGTAAAAATGGAAGCTTTTGAGTAAGCAAAACTCTGTAAAAATGGCAATTTTGGTCACTGTGAGGGTTTAAAAAGTGGTTATTCAACATGAGGCATGATCCAATTGACATTTTGAATCATTTTTGGTACAGTCCAAAAAATCAATTTTCGCATGAAAAACGATGACTCCGGACATGTCAAACGTTCCCAAAATGGTCTATAATGATGAAATTTTAACATTTAATCTTTTGACTCTAAATGACTGTTGGATGTGAATTATGACTTTTTCAACTAAAATAAGTGTGTTTAAAGTCATTTCTGTGCCTGAAACGGGTCAAAATTGAAGCTTTTGAGTAAGCAAAACTCTGTAAAAATGGCAATTTTGGTCACTGTGAGGGTTTAAAAAGTGGTTATTCAACATGAGGCTCGATCCAATTGACATTTTGAATCATTTTTGGTACAGTCCAAAAAATCAATTTTCGGATGAAAAACGATGACTCCGGACATGTCAAACGTTCCCAAAATGGTCTATAATGATGAAATTTTATCATTTAATCTTTTGACTCTAAATGACTGTTGGATGTGAATTATGACTTTTTCAACTAAAATAAGTGTGTTTAAAGTCATTTCTGTGCCTGACACGGGTCAAAATTGAAGCTTTTGAGTAAGCAAACCTCTGTAAAAATGGCAATTTTGGTCACTGTGAGGGTTTAAAAAGTGGTTATTCAACATGAGGCACGATCCAATTGACATTTTGAATCATTTTTGGTACAGTCCAAAAAAATCAATTTTCGGATGAAAAACGATGACTCCGGACATGTCGAACGTTCCCAAAATGGTCTATAATGATGAAATTTTAACATTTAATCTTTTGACTCTAAATGACTGTTGGATGTGAATTATGACATTTTCAACTAAAATAAGTGTGTTTAAAGTCATTTCTGTGCCTGAAACGGGTCAAAATTGAAGCTTTTGAGTAAGCAAAACTCTGTAAAAATGGCAATTTTGGTCACTGTGAGGGTTTAAAAAGTGGTTATTCAACATGAGGCACGATCCAATTGACATTTTGAATAATTTTTGGTACAGTCCCAAAAAATCAATTTTCGGATGAAAAACAATGACTCCGGACATGTCGAACGTTCCCAAAATGGTCTATAATGATGAAATTTTAACATTTAATATTTTGACTCTAAATGACTGTTGGATGTGAATTATGACAATTTCAACTAAAATAAGTGTGTTTAAAGTCATTTCTGTGACTGAAACGGGTCAAAATTGAAGCTTTTAAATAAGCAAAACTCTGTAAAAATGGCAATTTTGGTCACTGTGAGGGTTTAAAAAGTGGTTATTCAACATGAGGCACGATCCAATTGACATTTTGAATCATTTTTGGTACAGTCCAAAAAATCAATTTTCGCATGAAAAACGATGACTCCGGACATGTCAAACGTTCCCAAAATGGTCTATAATGATGAAATTTTAACATTTAATCTTTTGACTCTAAATGACTGTTGGATGTGAATTATGACTTTTTCAACTAAAATAAGTGTGTTTAAAGTCATTTCTGTGCCTGAAACGGGTCAAAATTGAAGCTTTTGAGTAAGCAAAACTCTGTAAAAATGGCAATTTTGGTCACTGTGAGGGTTTAAAAAGTGGTTATTCAACATGAGGCTCGATCCAATTGACATTTTGAATCATTTTTGGTACAGTCCAAAAAATCAATTTTCGGATGAAAAACGATGACTCCGGACATGTCAAACGTTCCCAAAATGGTCTATAATGATGAAATTTTATCATTTAATCTTTTGACTCTAAATGACTGTTGGATGTGAATTATGACTTTTTCAACTAAAATAAGTGTGTTTAAAGTCATTTCTGTGCCTGACACGGGTCAAAATTGAAGCTTTTGAGTAAGCAAAACTCTGTAAAAATGGCAATTTTGGTCACTGTGAGGGTTTAAAAAGTGGTTATTCAACATGAGGCACGATCCAATTGACATTTTGAATCATTTTTGGTACAGTCCCAAAAAATCAATTTTCGGATGAAAAACGATGACTCCGGACATGTCGAACGTTCCCAAAATGGTCTATAATGATGAAATTTTAACATTTAATATTTTGACTCTAAATGACTGTTGGATGTGAATTATGACAATTTCAACTAACATAAGTGTGTTTAAAGTCATTTCTGTGACTGAAACGGGTCAAAATTGAAGCTTTTAAATAAGCAAAACTCTGTAAAAATGGCCATTTTGGTCACTGTGAGGGTTTAAAAAGTGGTTATTCAACATGAGGCACGATCCAATTGACATTTTGAATCATTTTTGGTACAGTCCAAAAAATCAATTTTCGCATGAAAAACGATGACTCCGGACATGTCAAACGTTCCCAAAATGGTCTATAATGATGAAATTTTATCATTTAATCTTTTGACTCTAAATGACTGTTGGATGTGAATTATGACTTTTTCAACTAAAATAAGTGTGTTTAAAGTCATTTCTGTGCCTGACACGGGTCAAAATTGAAGCTTTTAAATAAGCAAAACTCTGTAAAAATGGCCATTTTGGTCACTGTGAGGGTTTAAAAAGTGGTTATTCAACATGAGGCTCGATCCAATTGACATTTTGAATCATTTTTGGTACAGTCCAAAAAATCAATTTTCGGATGAAAAACGATGACTCCGGACATGTCAAACGTTCCCAAAATGGTCTATAATGATGAAATTTTATCATTTAATCTTTTGACTCTAAATGACTGTTGGATGTGAATTATGACTTTTTCAACTAAAATAAGTGTGTTTAAAGTCATTTCTGTGCCTGACACGGGTCAAAATTGAAGCTTTTGAGTAAGCAAAACTCTGTAAAAATGGCAATTTTGGTCACTGTGAGGGTTTAAAAAGTGGTTATTCAACATGAGGCACGATCCAATTGACATTTTGAATCATTTTTGGTACAGTCCCAAAAAATCAATTTTCGGATGAAAAACGATGACTCCGGACATGTCGAACGTTCCCAAAATGGTCTATAATGATGAAATTTTAACATTTAATATTTTGACTCTAAATGACTGTTGGATGTGAATTATGACAATTTCAACTAACATAAGTGTGTTTAAAGTCATTTCTGTGACTGAAACGGGTCAAAATTGAAGCTTTTAAATAAGCAAAACTCTGTAAAAATGGCCATTTTGGTCACTGTGAGGGTTTAAAAAGTGGTTATTCAACATGAGGCACGATCCAATTGACATTTTGAATCATTTTTGGTACAGTCCAAAAAATCAATTTTCGCATGAAAAACGATGACTCCGGACATGTCAAACGTTCCCAAAATGGTCTATAATGATGAAATTTTAACATTTAATCTTTTGACTCTAAATGACTGTTGGATGTGAATTATGACTTTTTCAACTAAAATAAGTGTGTTTAAAGTCATTTCTGTGCCTGAAACGGGTCAAAATTGAAGCTTTTGAGTAAGCAAAACTCTGTAAAAATGGCAATTTTGGTCACTGTGAGGGTTTAAAAAGTGGTTATTCAACATGAGGCTCGATCCAATTGACATTTTGAATCATTTTTGGTACAGTCCAAAAAATCAATTTTCGGATGAAAAACGATGACTCCGGACATGTCAAACGTTCCCAAAATGGTCTATAATGATGAAATTTTATCATTTAATCTTTTGACTCTAAATGACTGTTGGATGTGAATTATGACTTTTTCAACTAAAATAAGTGTGTTTAAAGTCATTTCTGTGCCTGACACGGGTCAAAATTGAAGCTTTTGAGTAAGCAAACCTCTGTAAAAATGGCAATTTTGGTCACTGTGAGGGTTTAAAAAGTGGTTATTCAACATGAGGCACGATCCAATTGACATTTTGAATCATTTTTGGTACAGTCCAAAAAAATCAATTTTCGGATGAAAAACGATGACTCCGGACATGTCGAATGTTCCCAAAATGGTCTATAATGATGACATTTTAACATTTAATCTTTTGACTCTAAATGACTGTTGGATGTGAATTAGGACTTTTTCAACTAAAATAAGTGTGTTTAAAGTCATTTCTGTGCCTGAAACGGGTCAAAATTGAAGCTTTTGGGTAAGAAAAACTCTGTAAAAATGGCAATTTTGGTCACTGTGAGGGTTTAAAAAGTGGTTATTCAACATGAGGCACGATCCCATTGACATTTTGAATCATTTTTGGTACAGTCCAAAAAATCAATTTTCGGATGAAAAACGATGACTCCGGACATGTCGAACGTTCCCAAAATGGTCTATAATGATGAAATTTTAACATTTAATCTTTTGACTCTAAATGACTGTTGGATGTGAATTATGACATTTTCAACTAAAATAAGTGTGTTTAAAGTCATTTCTGTGCCTGAAACGGGTCAAAATTGAAGCTTTTGAGTAAGCAAAACTCTGTAAAAATGGCAATTTTGGTCACTGTGAGGGTTTAAAAAGTGGTTATTCAACATGAGGCACGATCCAATTGACATTTTGAATAATTTTTGGTACAGTCCCAAAAAATCAATTTTCGGATGAAAAACAATGACTCCGGACATGTCGAACGTTCCCAAAATGGTCTATAATGATGAAATTTTAACATTTAATATTTTGACTCTAAATGACTGTTGGATGTGAATTATGACAATTTCAACTAAAATAAGTGTGTTTAAAGTCATTTCTGTGACTGAAACGGGTCAAAATTGAAGCTTTTGAGTAAGCAAAACTCTGTAAAAATGGCAATTTTGGTCACTGTGAGGGTTTAAAAAGTGGTTATTCAACATGAGGCTCGATCCAATTGACATTTTGAATCATTTTTGGTACAGTCCAAAAAATCAATTTTCGCATGAAAAACGATGACTCCGGACATGTCAAACGTTCCCAAAATGGTCTATAATGATGAAATTTTAACATTTAATCTTTTGACTCTAAATGACTGTTGGATGTGAATTATGACTTTTTCAACTAAAATAAGTGTGTTTAAAGTCATTTCTGTGACTGAAACGGGTCAAAATTGAAGCTTTTGAGTAAGCAAAACTCTGTAAAAATGGCAATTTTGGTCACTGTGAGGGTTTAAAAAGTGGTTATCAACATGAGGCATGATCCAATTGACATTTTGAATCATTTTTGGTACAGTCCAAAAAATCAATTTTCGGATGAAAAACGATGACTCCGGACATGTCGAACGTTCCCAAAATGGTCTATAATGATGAAATTTTAACATTTAATCTTTTGACTCTAAATGACTGTTGGATGTGAATTATGACTTTTTCAACTAAAATAAGTGTGTTTAAAGTCATTTCTGTGCCTGAAACGGGTCAAAATTGAAGCTTTTGAGTAAGCAAAACTCTGTAAAAATGGCAATTTTGGTCACTGTGAGGGTTTAAAAAGTGGTTATTCAACATGAGGCACGATCCAATTGACATTTTGAATCATTTTTGGTACAGTCCAAAAAATCAATTTTCGCATGAAAAACGATGACTCCGGACATGTCAAATGTTCCCAAAATGGTCTATAATGATGAAATTTTAACATTTAATCTTTTGACTCTAAATGACTGTTGGATGTGGATTATGACTCTGTCAACTAGAATAAGTGTGTTTAAAGTCCTTTCTGTGCCTGAAAGGGTAAAAATGGAAGCTTTTGAGTAAGCAAAACTCTGTAAAAATGGCAATTTTGGTCACTGTGAGGGTTTAAAAAGTGGTTATTCAACATGAGGCATGATCCAATTGACATTTTGAATCATTTTTGGTACAGTCCAAAAAATCAATTTTCGCATGAAAAACGATGACTCCGGACATGTCAAACGTTCCCAAAATGGTCTATAATGATGAAATTTTAACATTTAATCTTTTGACTCTAAATGACTGTTGGATGTGAATTATGACTTTTTCAACTAAAATAAGTGTGTTTAAAGTCATTTCTGTGCCTGAAACGGGTCAAAATTGAAGCTTTTGAGTAAGCAAAACTCTGTAAAAATGGCAATTTTGGTCACTGTGAGGGTTTAAAAAGTGGTTATTCAACATGAGGCTCGATCCAATTGACATTTTGAATCATTTTTGGTACAGTCCAAAAAATCAATTTTCGGATGAAAAACGATGACTCCGGACATGTCAAACGTTCCCAAAATGGTCTATAATGATGAAATTTTATCATTTAATCTTTTGACTCTAAATGACTGTTGGATGTGAATTATGACTTTTTCAACTAAAATAAGTGTGTTTAAAGTCATTTCTGTGCCTGACACGGGTCAAAATTGAAGCTTTTGAGTAAGCAAACCTCTGTAAAAATGGCAATTTTGGTCACTGTGAGGGTTTAAAAAGTGGTTATTCAACATGAGGCACGATCCAATTGACATTTTGAATCATTTTTGGTACAGTCCAAAAAAATCAATTTTCGGATGAAAAACGATGACTCCGGACATGTCGAACGTTCCCAAAATGGTCTATAATGATGAAATTTTAACATTTAATCTTTTGACTCTAAATGACTGTTGGATGTGAATTATGACATTTTCAACTAAAATAAGTGTGTTTAAAGTCATTTCTGTGCCTGAAACGGGTCAAAATTGAAGCTTTTGAGTAAGCAAAACTCTGTAAAAATGGCAATTTTGGTCACTGTGAGGGTTTAAAAAGTGGTTATTCAACATGAGGCACGATCCAATTGACATTTTGAATAATTTTTGGTACAGTCCCAAAAAATCAATTTTCGGATGAAAAACAATGACTCCGGACATGTCGAACGTTCCCAAAATGGTCTATAATGATGAAATTTTAACATTTAATATTTTGACTCTAAATGACTGTTGGATGTGAATTATGACAATTTCAACTAAAATAAGTGTGTTTAAAGTCATTTCTGTGACTGAAACGGGTCAAAATTGAAGCTTTTAAATAAGCAAAACTCTGTAAAAATGGCCATTTTGGTCACTGTGAGGGTTTAAAAAGTGGTTATTCAACATGAGGCACGATCCAATTGACATTTTGAATCATTTTTGGTACAGTCCAAAAAATCAATTTTCGCATGAAAAACGATGACTCCGGACATGTCAAACGTTCCCAAAATGGTCTATAATGATGAAATTTTAACATTTAATCTTTTGACTCTAAATGACTGTTGGATGTGAATTATGACTTTTTCAACTAAAATAAGTGTGTTTAAAGTCATTTCTGTGCCTGAAACGGGTCAAAATTGAAGCTTTTGAGTAAGCAAAACTCTGTAAAAATGGCAATTTTGGTCACTGTGAGGGTTTAAAAAGTGGTTATTCAACATGAGGCTCGATCCAATTGACATTTTGAATCATTTTTGGTACAGTCCAAAAAATCAATTTTCGGATGAAAAACGATGACTCCGGACATGTCAAACGTTCCCAAAATGGTCTATAATGATGAAATTTTATCATTTAATCTTTTGACTCTAAATGACTGTTGGATGTGAATTATGACTTTTTCAACTAAAATAAGTGTGTTTAAAGTCATTTCTGTGCCTGACACGGGTCAAAATTGAAGCTTTTGAGTAAGCAAAACTCTGTAAAAATGGCAATTTTGGTCACTGTGAGGGTTTAAAAAGTGGTTATTCAACATGAGGCACGATCCAATTGACATTTTGAATCATTTTTGGTACAGTCCCAAAAAATCAATTTTCGGATGAAAAACGATGACTCCGGACATGTCGAACGTTCCCAAAATGGTCTATAATGATGAAATTTTAACATTTAATATTTTGACTCTAAATGACTGTTGGATGTGAATTATGACAATTTCAACTAACATAAGTGTGTTTAAAGTCATTTCTGTGACTGAAACGGGTCAAAATTGAAGCTTTTAAATAAGCAAAACTCTGTAAAAATGGCCATTTTGGTCACTGTGAGGGTTTAAAAAGTGGTTATTCAACATGAGGCACGATCCAATTGACATTTTGAATCATTTTTGGTACAGTCCAAAAAATCAATTTTCGCATGAAAAACGATGACTCCGGACATGTCAAACGTTCCCAAAATGGTCTATAATGATGAAATTTTAACATTTAATCTTTTGACTCTAAATGACTGTTGGATGTGAATTATGACTTTTTCAACTAAAATAAGTGTGTTTAAAGTCATTTCTGTGCCTGAAACGGGTCAAAATTGAAGCTTTTGAGTAAGCAAAACTCTGTAAAAATGGCAATTTTGGTCACTGTGAGGGTTTAAAAAGTGGTTATTCAACATGAGGCTCGATCCAATTGACATTTTGAATCATTTTTGGTACAGTCCAAAAAATCAATTTTCGGATGAAAAACGATGACTCCGGACATGTCAAACGTTCCCAAAATGGTCTATAATGATGAAATTTTATCATTTAATCTTTTGACTCTAAATGACTGTTGGATGTGAATTATGACTTTTTCAACTAAAATAAGTGTGTTTAAAGTCATTTCTGTGCCTGACACGGGTCAAAATTGAAGCTTTTGAGTAAGCAAACCTCTGTAAAAATGGCAATTTTGGTCACTGTGAGGGTTTAAAAAGTGGTTATTCAACATGAGGCACGATCCAATTGACATTTTGAATCATTTTTGGTACAGTCCAAAAAAATCAATTTTCGGATGAAAAACGATGACTCCGGACATGTCGAATGTTCCCAAAATGGTCTATAATGATGACATTTTAACATTTAATCTTTTGACTCTAAATGACTGTTGGATGTGAATTAGGACTTTTTCAACTAAAATAAGTGTGTTTAAAGTCATTTCTGTGCCTGAAACGGGTCAAAATTGAAGCTTTTGGGTAAGAAAAACTCTGTAAAAATGGCAATTTTGGTCACTGTGAGGGTTTAAAAAGTGGTTATTCAACATGAGGCACGATCCCATTGACATTTTGAATCATTTTTGGTACAGTCCAAAAAATCAATTTTCGGATGAAAAACGATGACTCCGGACATGTCGAACGTTCCCAAAATGGTCTATAATGATGAAATTTTAACATTTAATCTTTTGACTCTAAATGACTGTTGGATGTGAATTATGACATTTTCAACTAAAATAAGTGTGTTTAAAGTCATTTCTGTGCCTGAAACGGGTCAAAATTGAAGCTTTTGAGTAAGCAAAACTCTGTAAAAATGGCAATTTTGGTCACTGTGAGGGTTTAAAAAGTGGTTATTCAACATGAGGCACGATCCAATTGACATTTTGAATAATTTTTGGTACAGTCCCAAAAAATCAATTTTCGGATGAAAAACAATGACTCCGGACATGTCGAACGTTCCCAAAATGGTCTATAATGATGAAATTTTAACATTTAATATTTTGACTCTAAATGACTGTTGGATGTGAATTATGACAATTTCAACTAAAATAAGTGTGTTTAAAGTCATTTCTGTGACTGAAACGGGTCAAAATTGAAGCTTTTGAGTAAGCAAAACTCTGTAAAAATGGCAATTTTGGTCACTGTGAGGGTTTAAAAAGTGGTTATTCAACATGAGGCTCGATCCAATTGACATTTTGAATCATTTTTGGTACAGTCCAAAAAATCAATTTTCGCATGAAAAACGATGACTCCGGACATGTCAAACGTTCCCAAAATGGTCTATAATGATGAAATTTTAACATTTAATCTTTTGACTCTAAATGACTGTTGGATGTGAATTATGACTTTTTCAACTAAAATAAGTGTGTTTAAAGTCATTTCTGTGCCTGAAACGGGTCAAAATTGAAGCTTTTGAGTAAGCAAAACTCTGTAAAAATGGCGATTTTGGTCACTGTGAGGGTTTAAAAAGTGGTTATTCAACATGAGGCTCGATCCAATTGACATTTTGAATCATTTTTGGTACAGTCCAAAAAATCAATTTTCGGATGAAAAACGATGACTCCGGACATGTCAAACGTTCCCAAAATGGTCTATAATGATGAAATTTTATCATTTAATCTTTTGACTCTAAATGACTGTTGGATGTGAATTATGACTTTTTCAACTAAAATAAGTGTGTTTAAAGTCATTTCTGTGCCTGACACGGGTCAAAATTGAAGCTTTTGAGTAAGCAAAACTCTGTAAAAATGGCCATTTTGGTCACTGTGAGGGTTTAAAAAGTGGTTATTCAACATGAGGCACGATCCAATTGACATTTTGAATCATTTTTGGTACAGTCCAAAAAATCAATTTTCGCATGAAAAACGATGACTCCGGACATGTCAAACGTTCCCAAAATGGTCTATAATGATGAAATTTTAACATTTAATCTTTTGACTCTAAATGACTGTTGGATGTGAATTATGACTTTTTCAACTAAAATAAGTGTGTTTAAAGTCATTTCTGTGCCTGAAACGGGTCAAAATTGAAGCTTTTGAGTAAGCAAAACTCTGTAAAAATGGCAATTTTGGTCACTGTGAGGGTTTAAAAAGTGGTTATTCAACATGAGGCTCGATCCAATTGACATTTTGAATCATTTTTGGTACAGTCCAAAAAATCAATTTTCGGATGAAAAACGATGACTCCGGACATGTCAAACGTTCCCAAAATGGTCTATAATGATGAAATTTTATCATTTAATCTTTTGACTCTAAATGACTGTTGGATGTGAATTATGACTTTTTCAACTAAAATAAGTGTGTTTAAAGTCATTTCTGTGACTGAAACGGGTCAAAATTGAAGCTTTTGAGTAAGCAAAACTCTGTAAAAATGGCAATTTTGGTCACTGTGAGGGTTTAAAAAGTGGGTATTCAACATGAGGCTCGATCCAATTGACATTTTGAATCATTTTTGGTACAGTCCAAAAAATCAATTTTCGCATGAAAAACGATGACTCCGGACATGTCAAATGTTCCCAAAATGGTCTATAATGATGAAATTTTAACATTTAATCTTTTGACTCTAAATGACTGTTGGATGTGAATTATGACTTTTTCAACTAAAATAAGTGTGTTTAAAGTCATTTCTGTGCCTGACACGGGTCAAAATTGAAGCTTTTGAGTAAGCAAACCTCTGTAAAAATGGCAATTTTGGTCACTGTGAGGGTTTAAAAAGTGGTTATTCAACATGAGGCACGATCCAATTGACATTTTGAATCATTTTTGGTACAGTCCAAAAAAATCAATTTTCGGATGAAAAACGATGACTCCGGACATGTCGAATGTTCCCAAAATGGTCTATAATGATGACATTTTAACATTTAATCTTTTGACTCTAAATGACTGTTGGATGTGAATTAGGACTTTTTCAACTAAAATAAGTGTGTTTAAAGTCATTTCTGTGCCTGAAACGGGTCAAAATTGAAGCTTTTGGGTAAGAAAAACTCTGTAAAAATGGCAATTTTGGTCACTGTGAGGGTTTAAAAAGTGGTTATTCAACATGAGGCACGATCCCATTGACATTTTGAATCATTTTTGGTACAGTCCAAAAAATCAATTTTCGGATGAAAAACGATGACTCCGGACATGTCGAACGTTCCCAAAATGGTCTATAATGATGAAATTTTAACATTTAATCTTTTGACTCTAAATGACTGTTGGATGTGAATTATGACATTTTCAACTAAAATAAGTGTGTTTAAAGTCATTTCTGTGCCTGAAACGGGTCAAAATTGAAGCTTTTGAGTAAGCAAAACTCTGTAAAAATGGCAATTTTGGTCACTGTGAGGGTTTAAAAAGTGGTTATTCAACATGAGGCTCGATCCAATTGACATTTTGAATCATTTTTGGTACAGTCCAAAAAATCAATTTTCGGATGAAAAACGATGACTCCGGACATGTCAAACGTTCCCAAAATGGTCTATAATGATGAAATTTTATCATTTAATCTTTTGACTCTAAATGACTGTTGGATGTGAATTATGACTTTTTCAACTAAAATAAGTGTGTTTAAAGTCATTTCTGTGACTGAAACGGGTCAAAATTGAAGCTTTTGAGTAAGCAAAACTCTGTAAAAATGGCAATTTTGGTCACTGTGAGCGTTTAAAAAGTGGTTATTCAACATGAGGCTCGATCCAATTGACATTTTGAATCATTTTTGGTACAGTCCAAAAAATCAATTTTCTGATGAAAAACGATGACTCCGGACATGTCAAACATTCCCAAAATGGTCTATAATGATGAAATTTTATCATTTAATCTTTTGACTCTAAATGACTGTTGGATGTGAATTATGACTTTTTCAACTAAAATAAGTGTGTTTAAAGTCATTTCTGTGCCTGACACGGGTCAAAATTGAAGCTTTTGAGTAAGCAAAACTCTGTAAAAATGGCAATTTTGGTCACTGTGAGGGTTTAAAAAGTGGTTATTCAACATGAGGCACGATCCAATTGACATTTTGAATAATTTTTGGTACAGTCCCAAAAAATCAATTTTCGGATGAAAAACAATGACTCCGGACATGTCGAACGTTCCCAAAATGGTCTATAATGATGAAATTTTAACATTTAATATTTTGACTCTAAATGACTGTTGGATGTGAATTATGACAATTTCAACTAAAATAAGTGTGTTTAAAGTCATTTCTGTGACTGAAACGGGTCAAAATTGAAGCTTTTAAATAAGCAAAACTCTGTAAAAATGGCCATTTTGGTCACTGTGAGGGTTTAAAAAGTGGTTATTCAACATGAGGCACGATCCAATTGACATTTTGAATCATTTTTGGTACAGTCCAAAAAATCAATTTTCGCATGAAAAACGATGACTCCGGACATGTCAAACGTTCCCAAAATGGTCTATAATGATGAAATTTTAACATTTAATCTTTTGACTCTAAATGACTGTTGGATGTGAATTATGACTTTTTCAACTAAAATAAGTGTGTTTAAAGTCATTTCTGTGCCTGAAACGGGTCAAAATTGAAGCTTTTGAGTAAGCAAAACTCTGTAAAAATGGCAATTTTGGTCACTGTGAGGGTTTAAAAAGTGGTTATTCAACATGAGGCTCGATCCAATTGACATTTTGAATCATTTTTGGTACAGTCCAAAAAATCAATTTTCGGATGAAAAACGATGACTCCGGACATGTCAAACGTTCCCAAAATGGTCTATAATGATGAAATTTTATCATTTAATCTTTTGACTCTAAATGACTGTTGGATGTGAATTATGACTTTTTCAACTAAAATAAGTGTGTTTAAAGTCATTTCTGTGCCTGACACGGGTCAAAATTGAAGCTTTTGAGTAAGCAAAACTCTGTAAAAATGGCAATTTTGGTCACTGTGAGGGTTTAAAAAGTGGTTATTCAACATGAGGCTCGATCCAATTGACATTTTGAATCATTTTTGGTACAGTCCAAAAAATCAATTTTCGCATGAAAAACGATGACTCCGGACATGTCAAACGTTCCCAAAATGGTCTATAATGATGAAATTTTATCATTTAATCTTTTGACTCTAAATGACTGTTGGATGTGAATTATGACTTTTTCAACTAAAATAAGTGTGTTTAAAGTCATTTCTGTGACTGAAACGGGTCAAAATTGAAGCTTTTGAGTAAGCAAAACTCTGTAAAAATGGCAATTTTGGTCACTGTGAGCGTTTAAAAAGTGGTTATTCAACATGAGGCTCGATCCAATTGACATTTTGAATCATTTTTGGTACAGTCCAAAAAATCAATTTTCTGATGAAAAACGATGACTCCGGACATGTCAAACGTTCCCAAAATGGTCTATAATGATGAAATTTTATCATTTAATCTTTTGACTCTAAATGACTGTTGGATGTGAATTATGACTTTTTCAACTAAAATAAGTGTGTTTAAAGTCATTTCTGTGCCTGACACGGGTCAAAATTGAAGCTTTTGAGTAAGCAAAACTCTGTAAAAATGGCAATTTTGGTCACTGTGAGGGTTTAAAAAGTGGTTATTCAACATGAGGCACGATCCAATTGACATTTTGAATCATTTTTGGTACAGTCCCAAAAAATCAATTTTCGGATGAAAAACGATGACTCCGGACATGTCGAACGTATCCAAAATGGTCTATAATGATGAAATTTTAACATTTAATATTTTGACTCTAAATGACTGTTGGATGTGAATTATGACAATTTCAACTAAAATAAGTGTGTTTAAAGTCATTTCTGTGACTGAAACGGGTCAAAATTGAAGCTTTTAAATAAGCAAAACTCTGTAAAAATGGCCATTTTGGTCACTGTGAGGGTTTAAAAAGTGGTTATTCAACATGAGGCACGATCCAATTGACATTTTGAATCATTTTTGGTACAGTCCAAAAAATCAATTTTCGCATGAAAAACGATGACTCCGGACATGTCAAACGTTCCCAAAATGGTCTATAATGATGAAATTTTAACATTTAATCTTTTGACTCTAAATGACTGTTGGATGTGAATTATGACTTTTTCAACTAAAATAAGTGTGTTTAAAGTCATTTCTGTGCCTGAAACGGGTCAAAATTGAAGCTTTTGAGTAAGCAAAACTCTGTAAAAATGGCAATTTTGGTCACTGTGAGGGTTTAAAAAGTGGTTATTCAACATGAGGCTCGATCCAATTGACATTTTGAATCATTTTTGGTACAGTCCAAAAAATCAATTTTCGGATGAAAAACGATGACTCCGGACATGTCAAACGTTCCCAAAATGGTCTATAATGATGAAATTTTATCATTTAATCTTTTGACTCTAAATGACTGTTGGATGTGAATTATGACTTTTTCAACTAAAATAAGTGTGTTTAAAGTCATTTCTGTGACTGAAACGGGTCAAAATTGAAGCTTTTGAGTAAGCAAAACTCTGTAAAAATGGCAATTTTGGTCACTGTGAGGGTTTAAAAAGTGGGTATTCAACATGAGGCTCGATCCAATTGACATTTTGAATCATTTTTGGTACAGTCCAAAAAATCAATTTTCGCATGAAAAACGATGACTCCGGACATGTCAAACGTTCCCAAAATGGTCTATAATGATGAAATTTTAACATTTAATCTTTTGACTCTAAATGACTGTTGGATGTGAATTATGACTTTTTCAACTAAAATAAGTGTGTTTAAAGTCATTTCTGTGCCTGAAACGGGTCAAAATTGAAGCTTTTGGGTAAGAAAAACTCTGTAAAAATGGCAATTTTGGTCACTGTGAGGGTTTAAAAAGTGGTTATTCAACATGAGGCACGATCCCATTGACATTTTGAATCATTTTTGGTACAGTCCAAAAAATCAATTTTCGGATGAAAAACGATGACTCCGGACATGTCGAACGTTCCCAAAATGGTCTATAATGATGAAATTTTAACATTTAATCTTTTGACTCTAAATGACTGTTGGATGTGAATTATGACTTTTTCAACTAAAATAAGTGTGTTTAAAGTCATTTCTGTGCCTGAAACGGGTCAAAATTGAAGCTTTTGAGTAAGCAAAACTCTGTAAAAATGGCAATTTTGGTCACTGTGAGGGTTTAAAAAGTGGTTATTCAACATGAGGCTCGATCCAATTGACATTTTGAATCATTTTTGGTACAGTCCAAAAAATCAATTTTCGGATGAAAAACGATGACTCCGGACATGTCAAACGTTCCCAAAATGGTCTATAATGATGAAATTTTATCATTTAATCTTTTGACTCTAAATGACTGTTGGATGTGAATTATGACTTTTTCAACTAAAATAAGTGTGTTTAAAGTCATTTCTGTGCCTGACACGGGTCAAAATTGAAGCTTTTGAGTAAGCAAACCTCTGTAAAAATGGCAATTTTGGTCACTGTGAGGGTTTAAAAAGTGGTTATTCAACATGAGGCACGATCCAATTGACATTTTGAATCATTTTTGGTACAGTCCAAAAAAATCAATTTTCGGATGAAAAACGATGACTCCGGACATGTCGAATGTTCCCAAAATGGTCTATAATGATGACATTTTAACATTTAATCTTTTGACTCTAAATGACTGTTGGATGTGAATTATGACTTTTTCAACTAAAATAAGTGTGTTTAAAGTCATTTCTGTGCCTGAAATGGGTCAAAATTGAAGCTTTTGAGTAAGCAAAACTCTGTAAAAATGGCAATTTTGGTCACTGTGAGGGTTTAAAAAGTGGTTATTCAACATGAGGCAGGATCCAATTGACATTTTGAATCATTTTTGGTACAGTCCAAAAAATCAATTTTCGGATGAAAAACGATGACTCTGGACATGTCGAACGTTCCCAAAATGGTCTATAATGATGAAATTTTAACATTTAATCTTTTGACTCTAAATGACTGTTGGATGTGAATTATGACTTTTTCAACTAAAATAAGTGTGTTTAAAGTCATTTCTGTGCCTGACACGGGTCAAAATTGAAGCTTTTGAGTAAGCAAACCTCTGTAAAAATGGCAATTTTGGTCACTGTGAGGGTTTAAAAAGTGGTTATTCAACATGAGGCACGATCCAATTGACATTTTGAATCATTTTTGGTACAGTCCAAAAAAATCAATTTTCGGATGAAAAACGATGACTCCGGACATGTCGAACGTTCCCAAAATGGTCTATAATGATGAAATTTTAACATTTAATCTTTTGACTCTAAATGACTGTTGGATGTGAATTATGACATTTTCAACTAAAATAAGTGTGTTTAAAGTCATTTCTGTGCCTGAAACGGGTCAAAATTGAAGCTTTTGAGTAAGCAAAACTCTGTAAAAATGGCAATTTTGGTCACTGTGAGGGTTTAAAAAGTGGTTATTCAACATGAGGCACGATCCAATTGACATTTTGAATAATTTTTGGTACAGTCCCAAAAAATCAATTTTCGGATGAAAAACAATGACTCCGGACATGTCGAACGTTCCCAAAATGGTCTATAATGATGAAATTTTAACATTTAATATTTTGACTCTAAATGACTGTTGGATGTGAATTATGACAATTTCAACTAAAATAAGTGTGTTTAAAGTCATTTCTGTGACTGAAACGGGTCAAAATTGAAGCTTTTAAATAAGCAAAACTCTGTAAAAATGGCCATTTTGGTCACTGTGAGGGTTTAAAAAGTGGTTATTCAACATGAGGCACGATCCAATTGACATTTTGAATCATTTTTGGTACAGTCCAAAAAATCAATTTTCGCATGAAAAACGATGACTCCGGACATGTCAAACGTTCCCAAAATGGTCTATAATGATGAAATTTTAACATTTAATCTTTTGACTCTAAATGACTGTTGGATGTGAATTATGACTTTTTCAACTAAAATAAGTGTGTTTAAAGTCATTTCTGTGCCTGAAACGGGTCAAAATTGAAGCTTTTGAGTAAGCAAAACTCTGTAAAAATGGCAATTTTGGTCACTGTGAGGGTTTAAAAAGTGGTTATTCAACATGAGGCTCGATCCAATTGACATTTTGAATCATTTTTGGTACAGTCCAAAAAATCAATTTTCGGATGAAAAACGATGACTCCGGACATGTCAAACGTTCCCAAAATGGTCTATAATGATGAAATTTTATCATTTAATCTTTTGACTCTAAATGACTGTTGGATGTGAATTATGACTTTTTCAACTAAAATAAGTGTGTTTAAAGTCATTTCTGTGCCTGACACGGGTCAAAATTGAAGCTTTTGAGTAAGCAAAACTCTGTAAAAATGGCAATTTTGGTCACTGTGAGGGTTTAAAAAGTGGTTATTCAACATGAGGCACGATCCAATTGACATTTTGAATCATTTTTGGTACAGTCCCAAAAAATCAATTTTCGGATGAAAAACGATGACTCCGGACATGTCGAACGTTCCCAAAATGGTCTATAATGATGAAATTTTAACATTTAATATTTTGACTCTAAATGACTGTTGGATGTGAATTATGACAATTTCAACTAACATAAGTGTGTTTAAAGTCATTTCTGTGACTGAAACGGGTCAAAATTGAAGCTTTTAAATAAGCAAAACTCTGTAAAAATGGCCATTTTGGTCACTGTGAGGGTTTAAAAAGTGGTTATTCAACATGAGGCACGATCCAATTGACATTTTGAATCATTTTTGGTACAGTCCAAAAAATCAATTTTCGCATGAAAAACGATGACTCCGGACATGTCAAACGTTCCCAAAATGGTCTATAATGATGAAATTTTAACATTTAATCTTTTGACTCTAAATGACTGTTGGATGTGAATTATGACTTTTTCAACTAAAATAAGTGTGTTTAAAGTCATTTCTGTGCCTGAAACGGGTCAAAATTGAAGCTTTTGAGTAAGCAAAACTCTGTAAAAATGGCAATTTTGGTCACTGTGAGGGTTTAAAAAGTGGTTATTCAACATGAGGCTCGATCCAATTGACATTTTGAATCATTTTTGGTACAGTCCAAAAAATCAATTTTCGGATGAAAAACGATGACTCCGGACATGTCAAACGTTCCCAAAATGGTCTATAATGATGAAATTTTATCATTTAATCTTTTGACTCTAAATGACTGTTGGATGTGAATTATGACTTTTTCAACTAAAATAAGTGTGTTTAAAGTCATTTCTGTGCCTGACACGGGTCAAAATTGAAGCTTTTGAGTAAGCAAACCTCTGTAAAAATGGCAATTTTGGTCACTGTGAGGGTTTAAAAAGTGGTTATTCAACATGAGGCACGATCCAATTGACATTTTGAATCATTTTTGGTACAGTCCAAAAAAATCAATTTTCGGATGAAAAACGATGACTCCGGACATGTCGAATGTTCCCAAAATGGTCTATAATGATGACATTTTAACATTTAATCTTTTGACTCTAAATGACTGTTGGATGTGAATTAGGACTTTTTCAACTAAAATAAGTGTGTTTAAAGTCATTTCTGTGCCTGAAACGGGTCAAAATTGAAGCTTTTGGGTAAGAAAAACTCTGTAAAAATGGCAATTTTGGTCACTGTGAGGGTTTAAAAAGTGGTTATTCAACATGAGGCACGATCCCATTGACATTTTGAATCATTTTTGGTACAGTCCAAAAAATCAATTTTCGGATGAAAAACGATGACTCCGGACATGTCGAACGTTCCCAAAATGGTCTATAATGATGAAATTTTAACATTTAATCTTTTGACTCTAAATGACTGTTGGATGTGAATTATGACATTTTCAACTAAAATAAGTGTGTTTAAAGTCATTTCTGTGCCTGAAACGGGTCAAAATTGAAGCTTTTGAGTAAGCAAAACTCTGTAAAAATGGCAATTTTGGTCACTGTGAGGGTTTAAAAAGTGGTTATTCAACATGAGGCACGATCCAATTGACATTTTGAATAATTTTTGGTACAGTCCCAAAAAATCAATTTTCGGATGAAAAACAATGACTCCGGACATGTCGAACGTTCCCAAAATGGTCTATAATGATGAAATTTTAACATTTAATATTTTGACTCTAAATGACTGTTGGATGTGAATTATGAAAATTTCAACTAAAATAAGTGTGTTTAAAGTCATTTCTGTGACTGAAACGGGTCAAAATTGAAGCTTTTGAGTAAGCAAAACTCTGTAAAAATGGCAATTTTGGTCACTGTGAGGGTTTAAAAAGTGGTTATTCAACATGAGGCTCGATCCAATTGACATTTTGAATCATTTTTGGTACAGTCCAAAAAATCAATTTTCGCATGAAAAACGATGACTCCGGACATGTCAAACGTTCCCAAAATGGTCTATAATGATGAAATTTTAACATTTAATCTTTTGACTCTAAATGACTGTTGGATGTGAATTATGACTTTTTCAACTAAAATAAGTGTGTTTAAAGTCATTTCTGTGCCTGAAACGGGTCAAAATTGAAGCTTTTGAGTAAGCAAAACTCTGTAAAAATGGCGATTTTGGTCACTGTGAGGGTTTAAAAAGTGGTTATTCAACATGAGGCTCGATCCAATTGACATTTTGAATCATTTTTGGTACAGTCCAAAAAATCAATTTTCGGATGAAAAACGATGACTCCGGACATGTCAAACGTTCCCAAAATGGTCTATAATGATGAAATTTTATCATTTAATCTTTTGACTCTAAATGACTGTTGGATGTGAATTATGACTTTTTCAACTAAAATAAGTGTGTTTAAAGTCATTTCTGTGCCTGACACGGGTCAAAATTGAAGCTTTTGAGTAAGCAAAACTCTGTAAAAATGGCAATTTTGGTCACTGTGAGGGTTTAAAAAGTGGTTATTCAACATGAGGCACGATCCAATTGACATTTTGAATCATTTTTGGTACAGTCCCAAAAAATCAATTTTCGGATGAAAAACGATGACTCCGGACATGTCGAACGTTCCCAAAATGGTCTATAATGATGAAATTTTAACATTTAATATTTTGACTCTAAATGACTGTTGGATGTGAATTATGACAATTTCAACTAAAATAAGTGTGTTTAAAGTCATTTCTGTGACTGAAACGGGTCAAAATTGAAGCTTTTAAATAAGCAAAACTCTGTAAAAATGGCCATTTTGGTCACTGTGAGGGTTTAAAAAGTGGTTATTCAACATGAGGCACGATCCAATTGACATTTTGAATCATTTTTGGTACAGTCCAAAAAATCAATTTTCGCATGAAAAACGATGACTCCGGACATGTCAAACGTTCCCAAAATGGTCTATAATGATGAAATTTTAACATTTAATCTTTTGACTCTAAATGACTGTTGGATGTGAATTATGACTTTTTCAACTAAAATAAGTGTGTTTAAAGTCATTTCTGTGCCTGAAACGGGTCAAAATTGAAGCTTTTGAGTAAGCAAAACTCTGTAAAAATGGCAATTTTGGTCACTGTGAGGGTTTAAAAAGTGGTTATTCAACATGAGGCTCGATCCAATTGACATTTTGAATCATTTTTGGTACAGTCCAAAAAATCAATTTTCGGATGAAAAACGATGACTCCGGACATGTCAAACGTTCCCAAAATGGTCTATAATGATGAAATTTTATCATTTAATCTTTTGACTCTAAATGACTGTTGGATGTGAATTATGACTTTTTCAACTAAAATAAGTGTGTTTAAAGTCATTTCTGTGACTGAAACGGGTCAAAATTGAAGCTTTTGAGTAAGCAAAACTCTGTAAAAATGGCAATTTTGGTCACTGTGAGGGTTTAAAAAGTGGGTATTCAACATGAGGCTCGATCCAATTGACATTTTGAATCATTTTTGGTACAGTCCAAAAAATCAATTTTCGCATGAAAAACGATGACTCCGGACATGTCAAATGTTCCCAAAATGGTCTATAATGATGAAATTTTAACATTTAATCTTTTGACTCTAAATGACTGTTGGATGTGAATTATGACTTTTTCAACTAAAATAAGTGTGTTTAAAGTCATTTCTGTGCCTGACACGGGTCAAAATTGAAGCTTTTGAGTAAGCAAACCTCTGTAAAAATGGCAATTTTGGTCACTGTGAGGGTTTAAAAAGTGGTTATTCAACATGAGGCACGATCCAATTGACATTTTGAATCATTTTTGGTACAGTCCAAAAAAATCAATTTTCGGATGAAAAACGATGACTCCGGACATGTCGAATGTTCCCAAAATGGTCTATAATGATGACATTTTAACATTTAATCTTTTGACTCTAAATGACTGTTGGATGTGAATTAGGACTTTTTCAACTAAAATAAGTGTGTTTAAAGTCATTTCTGTGCCTGAAACGGGTCAAAATTGAAGCTTTTGGGTAAGAAAAACTCTGTAAAAATGGCAATTTTGGTCACTGTGAGGGTTTAAAAAGTGGTTATTCAACATGAGGCACGATCCCATTGACATTTTGAATCATTTTTGGTACAGTCCAAAAAATCAATTTTCGGATGAAAAACGATGACTCCGGACATGTCGAACGTTCCCAAAATGGTCTATAATGATGAAATTTTAACATTTAATCTTTTGACTCTAAATGACTGTTGGATGTGAATTATGACATTTTCAACTAAAATAAGTGTGTTTAAAGTCATTTCTGTGCCTGAAACGGGTCAAAATTGAAGCTTTTGAGTAAGCAAAACTCTGTAAAAATGGCAATTTTGGTCACTGTGAGGGTTTAAAAAGTGGTTATTCAACATGAGGCTCGATCCAATTGACATTTTGAATCATTTTTGGTACAGTCCAAAAAATCAATTTTCGGATGAAAAACGATGACTCCGGACATGTCAAACGTTCCCAAAATGGTCTATAATGATGAAATTTTATCATTTAATCTTTTGACTCTAAATGACTGTTGGATGTGAATTATGACTTTTTCAACTAAAATAAGTGTGTTTAAAGTCATTTCTGTGACTGAAACGGGTCAAAATTGAAGCTTTTGAGTAAGCAAAACTCTGTAAAAATGGCAATTTTGGTCACTGTGAGCGTTTAAAAAGTGGTTATTCAACATGAGGCTCGATCCAATTGACATTTTGAATCATTTTTGGTACAGTCCAAAAAATCAATTTTCTGATGAAAAACGATGACTCCGGACATGTCAAACATTCCCAAAATGGTCTATAATGATGAAATTTTATCATTTAATCTTTTGACTCTAAATGACTGTTGGATGTGAATTATGACTTTTTCAACTAAAATAAGTGTGTTTAAAGTCATTTCTGTGCCTGACACGGGTCAAAATTGAAGCTTTTGAGTAAGCAAAACTCTGTAAAAATGGCAATTTTGGTCACTGTGAGGGTTTAAAAAGTGGTTATTCAACATGAGGCACGATCCAATTGACATTTTGAATAATTTTTGGTACAGTCCCAAAAAATCAATTTTCGGATGAAAAACAATGACTCCGGACATGTCGAACGTTCCCAAAATGGTCTATAATGATGAAATTTTAACATTTAATATTTTGACTCTAAATGACTGTTGGATGTGAATTATGACAATTTCAACTAAAATAAGTGTGTTTAAAGTCATTTCTGTGACTGAAACGGGTCAAAATTGAAGCTTTTAAATAAGCAAAACTCTGTAAAAATGGCCATTTTGGTCACTGTGAGGGTTTAAAAAGTGGTTATTCAACATGAGGCACGATCCAATTGACATTTTGAATCATTTTTGGTACAGTCCAAAAAATCAATTTTCGCATGAAAAACGATGACTCCGGACATGTCAAACGTTCCCAAAATGGTCTATAATGATGAAATTTTAACATTTAATCTTTTGACTCTAAATGACTGTTGGATGTGAATTATGACTTTTTCAACTAAAATAAGTGTGTTTAAAGTCATTTCTGTGCCTGAAACGGGTCAAAATTGAAGCTTTTGAGTAAGCAAAACTCTGTAAAAATGGCAATTTTGGTCACTGTGAGGGTTTAAAAAGTGGTTATTCAACATGAGGCTCGATCCAATTGACATTTTGAATCATTTTTGGTACAGTCCAAAAAATCAATTTTCGGATGAAAAACGATGACTCCGGACATGTCAAACGTTCCCAAAATGGTCTATAATGATGAAATTTTATCATTTAATCTTTTGACTCTAAATGACTGTTGGATGTGAATTATGACTTTTTCAACTAAAATAAGTGTGTTTAAAGTCATTTCTGTGCCTGACACGGGTCAAAATTGAAGCTTTTGAGTAAGCAAAACTCTGTAAAAATGGCAATTTTGGTCACTGTGAGGGTTTAAAAAGTGGTTATTCAACATGAGGCTCGATCCAATTGACATTTTGAATCATTTTTGGTACAGTCCAAAAAATCAATTTTCGCATGAAAAACGATGACTCCGGACATGTCAAACGTTCCCAAAATGGTCTATAATGATGAAATTTTATCATTTAATCTTTTGACTCTAAATGACTGTTGGATGTGAATTATGACTTTTTCAACTAAAATAAGTGTGTTTAAAGTCATTTCTGTGACTGAAACGGGTCAAAATTGAAGCTTTTGAGTAAGCAAAACTCTGTAAAAATGGCAATTTTGGTCACTGTGAGCGTTTAAAAAGTGGTTATTCAACATGAGGCTCGATCCAATTGACATTTTGAATCATTTTTGGTACAGTCCAAAAAATCAATTTTCTGATGAAAAACGATGACTCCGGACATGTCAAACGTTCCCAAAATGGTCTATAATGATGAAATTTTATCATTTAATCTTTTGACTCTAAATGACTGTTGGATGTGAATTATGACTTTTTCAACTAAAATAAGTGTGTTTAAAGTCATTTCTGTGCCTGACACGGGTCAAAATTGAAGCTTTTGAGTAAGCAAAACTCTGTAGAAATGGCAATTTTGGTCACTGTGAGGGTTTAAAAAGTGGTTATTCAACATGAGGCACGATCCAATTGACATTTTGAATCATTTTTGGTACAGTCCCAAAAAATCAATTTTCGGATGAAAAACGATGACTCCGGACATGTCGAACGTATCCAAAATGGTCTATAATGATGAAATTTTAACATTTAATATTTTGACTCTAAATGACTGTTGGATGTGAATTATGACAATTTCAACTAAAATAAGTGTGTTTAAAGTCATTTCTGTGACTGAAACGGGTCAAAATTGAAGCTTTTAAATAAGCAAAACTCTGTAAAAATGGCCATTTTGGTCACTGTGAGGGTTTAAAAAGTGGTTATTCAACATGAGGCACGATCCAATTGACATTTTGAATCATTTTTGGTACAGTCCAAAAAATCAATTTTCGCATGAAAAACGATGACTCCGGACATGTCAAACGTTCCCAAAATGGTCTATAATGATGAAATTTTAACATTTAATCTTTTGACTCTAAATGACTGTTGGATGTGAATTATGACTTTTTCAACTAAAATAAGTGTGTTTAAAGTCATTTCTGTGCCTGAAACGGGTCAAAATTGAAGCTTTTGAGTAAGCAAAACTCTGTAAAAATGGCAATTTTGGTCACTGTGAGGGTTTAAAAAGTGGTTATTCAACATGAGGCTCGATCCAATTGACATTTTGAATCATTTTTGGTACAGTCCAAAAAATCAATTTTCGGATGAAAAACGATGACTCCGGACATGTCAAACGTTCCCAAAATGGTCTATAATGATGAAATTTTATCATTTAATCTTTTGACTCTAAATGACTGTTGGATGTGAATTATGACTTTTTCAACTAAAATAAGTGTGTTTAAAGTCATTTCTGTGACTGAAACGGGTCAAAATTGAAGCTTTTGAGTAAGCAAAACTCTGTAAAAATGGCAATTTTGGTCACTGTGAGGGTTTAAAAAGTGGGTATTCAACATGAGGCTCGATCCAATTGACATTTTGAATCATTTTTGGTACAGTCCAAAAAATCAATTTTCGCATGAAAAACGATGACTCCGGACATGTCAAACGTTCCCAAAATGGTCTATAATGATGAAATTTTAACATTTAATCTTTTGACTCTAAATGACTGTTGGATGTGAATTATGACTTTTTCAACTAAAATAAGTGTGTTTAAAGTCATTTCTGTGCCTGAAACGGGTCAAAATTGAAGCTTTTGGGTAAGAAAAACTCTGTAAAAATGGCAATTTTGGTCACTGTGAGGGTTTAAAAAGTGGTTATTCAACATGAGGCACGATCCCATTGACATTTTGAATCATTTTTGGTACAGTCCAAAAAATCAATTTTCGGATGAAAAACGATGACTCCGGACATGTCGAACGTTCCCAAAATGGTCTATAATGATGAAATTTTAACATTTAATCTTTTGACTCTAAATGACTGTTGGATGTGAATTATGACTTTTTCAACTAAAATAAGTGTGTTTAAAGTCATTTCTGTGCCTGAAACGGGTCAAAATTGAAGCTTTTGAGTAAGCAAAACTCTGTAAAAATGGCAATTTTGGTCACTGTGAGGGTTTAAAAAGTGGTTATTCAACATGAGGCTCGATCCAATTGACATTTTGAATCATTTTTGGTACAGTCCAAAAAATCAATTTTCGGATGAAAAACGATGACTCCGGACATGTCAAACGTTCCCAAAATGGTCTATAATGATGAAATTTTATCATTTAATCTTTTGACTCTAAATGACTGTTGGATGTGAATTATGACTTTTTCAACTAAAATAAGTGTGTTTAAAGTCATTTCTGTGCCTGACACGGGTCAAAATTGAAGCTTTTGAGTAAGCAAACCTCTGTAAAAATGGCAATTTTGGTCACTGTGAGGGTTTAAAAAGTGGTTATTCAACATGAGGCACGATCCAATTGACATTTTGAATCATTTTTGGTACAGTCCAAAAAAATCAATTTTCGGATGAAAAACGATGACTCCGGACATGTCGAATGTTCCCAAAATGGTCTATAATGATGACATTTTAACATTTAATCTTTTGACTCTAAATGACTGTTGGATGTGAATTATGACTTTTTCAACTAAAATAAGTGTGTTTAAAGTCATTTCTGTGCCTGAAATGGGTCAAAATTGAAGCTTTTGAGTAAGCAAAACTCTGTAAAAATGGCAATTTTGGTCACTGTGAGGGTTTAAAAAGTGGTTATTCAACATGAGGCAGGATCCAATTGACATTTTGAATCATTTTTGGTACAGTCCAAAAAATCAATTTTCGGATGAAAAAACGATGACTCTGGACATGTCGAACGTTCCCAAAATGGTCTATAATGATGAAATTTTAACATTTAATCTTTTGACTCTAAATGACTGTTGGATGTGAATTATGACTTTTTCAACTAAAATAAGTGTGTTTAAAGTCATTTCTGTGACTGAAACGGGTCAAAATTGAAGCTTTTAAATAAGCAAAACTCTGTAAAAATGGCCATTTTGGTCACTGTGAGGGTTTAAAAAGTGGTTATTCAACATGAGGCATGATCCAATTGACATTTTGAATCATTTTTGGTACAGTCCAAAAAATCAATTTTCGCATGAAAAACGATGACTCCGGACATGTCAAACGTTCCCAAAATGGTCTATAATGATGAAATTTTAACATTTAACCTTTTGACTCTAAATGACTGTTGGATGTGAATTATGACTTTTTCAACTAAAATAAGTGTGTTTAAAGTCATTTCTGTGCCTGAAACGGGTCAAAATTGAAGCTTTTGGGTAAGAAAAACTCTGTAAAAATGGCAATTTTGGTCACTGTGAGGGTTTAAAAAGTGGTTATTCAACATGAGGCACGATCCCATTGACATTTTGAATCATTTTTGGTACAGTCCAAAAAATCAATTTTCGGATGAAAAACGATGACTCCGGACATGTCGAACGTTCCCAAAATGGTCTATAATGATGAAATTTTAACATTTAATCTTTTGACTCTAAATGACTGTTGGATGTGAATTATGACATTTTCAACTAAAATAAGTGTGTTTAAAGTCATTTCTGTGCCTGACACGGGTCAAAATTGAAGCTTTTGAGTAAGCAAAACTCTGTAAAAATGGCAATTTTGGTCACTGTGAGGGTTTAAAAAGTGGTTATTCAACATGAGGCACGATCCAATTGACATTTTGAATCATTTTTGGTACAGTCCCAAAAAATCAATTTTCGGATGAAAAACGATGACTCCGGACATGTCGAACGTTCCCAAAATGGTCTATAATGATGAAATTTTAACATTTAATATTTTGACTCTAAATGACTGTTGGATGTGAATTATGACTTTTTCAACTAAAATAAGTGTGTTTAAAGTCATTTCTGTGCCTGAAACGGGTCAAAATTGAAGCTTTTGGGTAAGAAAAACTCTGTAAAAATGGCAATTTTGGTCACTGTGAGGGTTTAAAAAGTGGTTATTCAACATGAGGCACGATCCCATTGACATTTTGAATCATTTTTGGTACAGTCCAAAAAATCAATTTTCGGATGAAAAACGATGACTCCGGACATGTCGAACGTTCCCAAAATGGTCTATAATGATGAAATTTTAACATTTAATCTTTTGACTCTAAATGACTGTTGGATGTGAATTATGACTTTTTCAACTAAAATAAGTGTGTTTAAAGTCATTTCTGTGCCTGAAACGGGTCAAAATTGAAGCTTTTGAGTAAGCAAAACTCTGTAAAAATGGCAATTTTGGTCACTGTGAGGGTTTAAAAAGTGGTTATTCAACATGAGGCATGATCCAATTGACATTTTGAATCATTTTTGGTACAGTCCAAAAAATCAATTTTCGGATGAAAAACGATGACTCCGGACATGTCAAACGTTCCCAAAATGGTCTATAATGATGAAATTTTATCATTTAATCTTTTGACTCTAAATGACTGTTGGATGTGAATTATGACTTTTTCAACTAAAATAAGTGTGTTTAAAGTCATTTCTGTGACTGAAACGGGTCAAAATTGAAGCTTTTGAGTAAGCAAAACTCTGTAAAAATGGCAATTTTGGTCACTGTGAGGGTTTAAAAAGTGGGTATTCAACATGAGGCTCGATCCAATTGACATTTTGAATCATTTTTGGTACAGTCCAAAAAATCAATTTTCGCATGAAAAACGATGACTCCGGACATGTCAAACGTTCCCAAAATGGTCTATAATGATGAAATTTTAACATTTAATCTTTTGACTCTAAATGACTGTTGGATGTGAATTATGACTTTTTCAACTAAAATAAGTGTGTTTAAAGTCATTTCTGTGCCTGAAACGGGTCAAAATTGAAGCTTTTGGGTAAGAAAAACTCTGTAAAAATGGCAATTTTGGTCACTGTGAGGGTTTAAAAAGTGGTTATTCAACATGAGGCACGATCCCATTGACATTTTGAATCATTTTTGGTACAGTCCAAAAAATCAATTTTCGGATGAAAAACGATGACTCCGGACATGTCGAACGTTCCCAAAATGGTCTATAATGATGAAATTTTAACATTTAATCTTTTGACTCTAAATGACTGTTGGATGTGAATTATGACTTTTTCAACTAAAATAAGTGTGTTTAAAGTCATTTCTGTGCCTGAAACGGGTCAAAATTGAAGCTTTTGAGTAAGCAAAACTCTGTAAAAATGGCAATTTTGGTCACTGTGAGGGTTTAAAAAGTGGTTATTCAACATGAGGCATGATCCAATTGACATTTTGAATCATTTTTGGTACAGTCCAAAAAATCAATTTTCGGATGAAAAACGATGACTCCGGACATGTCAAACGTTCCCAAAATGGTCTATAATGATGAAATTTTATCATTTAATCTTTTGACTCTAAATGACTGTTGGATGTGAATTATGACTTTTTCAACTAAAATAAGTGTGTTTAAAGTCATTTCTGTGCCTGACACGGGTCAAAATTGAAGCTTTTAAATAAGCAAAACTCTGTAAAAATGGCCATTTTGGTCACTGTGAGGGTTTAAAAACTGGTTATTCAACATGAGGCACGATCCAATTGACATTTTGAATCATTTTTGGTACAGTCCAAAAAATCAATTTTCGCATGAAAAACGATGACTCCGGACATGTCAAACGTTCCCAAAATGGTCTATAATGATGAAATTTTAACATTTAATCTTTTGACTCTAAATGACTGTTGGATGTGAATTATGACTTTTTCAACTAAAATAAGTGTGTTTAAAGTCATTTCTGTGCCTGAAACGGGTCAAAATTGAAGCTTTTGAGTAAGCAAAACTCTGTAAAAATGGCAATTTTGGTCACTGTGAGGGTTTAAAAAGTGGTTATTCAACATGAGGCTCGATCCAATTGACATTTTGAATCATTTTTGGTACAGTCCAAAAAATCAATTTTCGGATGAAAAACGATGACTCCGGACATGTCAAACGTTCCCAAAATGGTCTATAATGATGAAATTTTATCATTTAATCTTTTGACTCTAAATGACTGTTGGATGTGAATTATGACTTTTTCAACTAAAATAAGTGTGTTTAAAGTCATTTCTGTGCCTGACACGGGTCAAAATTGAAGCTTTTGAGTAAGCAAACCTCTGTAAAAATGGCAATTTTGGTCACTGTGAGGGTTTAAAAAGTGGTTATTCAACATGAGGCACGATCCAATTGACATTTTGAATCATTTTTGGTACAGTCCAAAAAAATCAATTTTCGGATGAAAAACGATGACTCCGGACATGTCGAATGTTCCCAAAATGGTCTATAATGATGACATTTTAACATTTAATCTTTTGACTCTAAATGACTGTTGGATGTGAATTAGGACTTTTTCAACTAAAATAAGTGTGTTTAAAGTCATTTCTGTGCCTGAAACGGGTCAAAATTGAAGCTTTTGGGTAAGAAAAACTCTGTAAAAATGGCAATTTTGGTCACTGTGAGGGTTTAAAAAGTGGTTATTCAACATGAGGCACGATCCCATTGACATTTTGAATCATTTTTGGTACAGTCCAAAAAATCAATTTTCGGATGAAAAACGATGACTCCGGACATGTCGAACGTTCCCAAAATGGTCTATAATGATGAAATTTTAACATTTAATCTTTTGACTCTAAATGACTGTTGGATGTGAATTATGACATTTTCAACTAAAATAAGTGTGTTTAAAGTCATTTCTGTGCCTGAAACGGGTCAAAATTGAAGCTTTTGAGTAAGCAAAACTCTGTAAAAATGGCAATTTTGGTCACTGTGAGGGTTTAAAAAGTGGTTATTCAACATGAGGCTCGATCCAATTGACATTTTGAATCATTTTTGGTACAGTCCAAAAAATCAATTTTCGGATGAAAAACGATGACTCCGGACATGTCAAACGTTCCCAAAATGGTCTATAATGATGAAATTTTATCATTTAATCTTTTGACTCTAAATGACTGTTGGATGTGAATTATGACTTTTTCAACTAAAATAAGTGTGTTTAAAGTCATTTCTGTGACTGAAACGGGTCAAAATTGAAGCTTTTGAGTAAGCAAAACTCTGTAAAAATGGCAATTTTGGTCACTGTGAGCGTTTAAAAAGTGGTTATTCAACATGAGGCTCGATCCAATTGACATTTTGAATCATTTTTGGTACAGTCCAAAAAATCAATTTTCTGATGAAAAACGATGACTCCGGACATGTCAAACATTCCCAAAATGGTCTATAATGATGAAATTTTATCATTTAATCTTTTGACTCTAAATGACTGTTGGATGTGAATTATGACTTTTTCAACTAAAATAAGTGTGTTTAAAGTCATTTCTGTGCCTGACACGGGTCAAAATTGAAGCTTTTGAGTAAGCAAAACTCTGTAAAAATGGCAATTTTGGTCACTGTGAGGGTTTAAAAAGTGGTTATTCAACATGAGGCACGATCCAATTGACATTTTGAATCATTTTTGGTACAGTCCCAAAAAATCAATTTTCGGATGAAAAACGATGACTCCGGACATGTCGAACGTTCCCAAAATGGTCTATAATGATGAAATTTTAACATTTAATATTTTGACTCTAAATGACTGTTGGATGTGAATTAAGACAATTTCAACTAAAATAAGTGTGTTTAAAGTCATTTCTGTGACTGAAACGGGTCAAAATTGAAGCTTTTAAATAAGCAAAACTCTGTAAAAATGGCCATTTTGGTCACTGTGAGGGTTTAAAAAGTGATTATTCAACATGAGGCACGATCCAATTGACATTTTGAATCATTTTTGGTACAGTCCAAAAAATCAATTTTCGCATGAAAAACGATGACTCCGGACATGTCAAACGTTCCCAAAATGGTCTATAATGATGAAATTTTAACATTTAATCTTTTGACTCTAAATGACTGTTGGATGTGAATTATGACTTTTTCAACTAAAATAAGTGTGTTTAAAGTCATTTCTGTGCCTGAAACGGGTCAAAATTGAAGCTTTTGAGTAAGCAAAACTCTGTAAAAATGGCAATTTTGGTCACTGTGAGGGTTTAAAAAGTGGTTATTCAACATGAGGCTCGATCCAATTGACATTTTGAATCATTTTTGGTACAGTCCAAAAAATCAATTTTCGGATGAAAAACGATGACTCCGGACATGTCAAACGTTCCCAAAATGGTCTATAATGATGAAATGTTATCATTTAATCTTTTGACTCTAAATGACTGTTGGATGTGAATTATGACTTTTTCAACTAAAATAAGTGTGTTTAAAGTCATTTCTGTGCCTGACACGGGTCAAAATTGAAGCTTTTGAGTAAGCAAAACTCTGTAAAAATGGCAATTTTGGTCACTGTGAGGGTTTAAAAAGTGGTTATTCAACATGAGGCTCGATCCAATTGACATTTTGAATCATTTTTGGTACAGTCCAAAAAATCAATTTTCGGATGAAAAACGATGACTCCGGACATGTCAAACGTTCCCAAAATGGTCTATAATGATGAAATTTTATCATTTAATCTTTTGACTCTAAATGACTGTTGGATGTGAATTATGACTTTTTCAACTAAAATAAGTGTGTTTAAAGTCATTTCTGTGACTGAAACGGGTCAAAATTGAAGCTTTTGAGTAAGCAAAACTCTGTAAAAATGGCAATTTTGGTCACTGTGAGGGTTTAAAAAGTGGTTATTCAACATGAGGCTCGATCCAATTGACATTTTGAATCATTTTTGGTACAGTCCAAAAAATCAATTTTCGCATGAAAAACGATGACTCCGGACATGTCAAACGTTCCCAAAATGGTCTATAATGATGAAATTTTATCATTTAATCTTTTGACTCTAAATGACTGTTGGATGTGAATTATGACTTTTTCAACTAAAATAAGTGTGTTTAAAGTCATTTCTGTGACTGAAACGGGTCAAAATTGAAGCTTTTGAGTAAGCAAAACTCTGTAAAAATGGCAATTTTGGTCACTGTGAGCGTTTAAAAAGTGGTTATTCAACATGAGGCTCGATCCAATTGACATTTTGAATCATTTTTGGTACAGTCCAAAAAATCAATTTTCTGATGAAAAACGATGACTCCGGACATGTCAAACGTTCCCAAAATGGTCTATAATGATGAAATTTTATCATTTAATCTTTTGACTCTAAATGACTGTTGGATGTGAATTATGACTTTTTCAACTAAAATAAGTGTGTTTAAAGTCATTTCTGTGCCTGACACGGGTCAAAATTGAAGCTTTTGAGTAAGCAAAACTCTGTAAAAATGGCAATTTTGGTCACTGTGAGGGTTTAAAAAGTGGTTATTCAACATGAGGCACGATCCAATTGACATTTTGAATCATTTTTGGTACAGTCCCAAAAAATCAATTTTCGGATGAAAAACGATGACTCCGGACATGTCGAACGTATCCAAAATGGTCTATAATGATGAAATTTTAACATTTAATATTTTGACTCTAAATGACTGTTGGATGTGAATTATGACAATTTCAACTAAAATAAGTGTGTTTAAAGTCATTTCTGTGACTGAAACGGGTCAAAATTGAAGCTTTTAAATAAGCAAAACTCTGTAAAAATGGCCATTTTGGTCACTGTGAGGGTTTAAAAAGTGGTTATTCAACATGAGGCACGATCCAATTGACATTTTGAATCATTTTTGGTACAGTCCAAAAAATCAATTTTCGCATGAAAAACGATGACTCCGGACATGTCAAACGTTCCCAATATGGTCTATAATGATGAAATTTTAACATTTAATCTTTTGACTCTAAATGACTGTTGGATGTGAATTATGACTTTTTCAACTAAAATAAGTGTGTTTAAAGTCATTTCTGTGCCTGAAACGGGTCAAAATTGAAGCTTTTGAGTAAGCAAAACTCTGTAAAAATGGCAATTTTGGTCACTGTGAGGGTTTAAAAAGTGGTTATTCAACATGAGGCACGATCCAATTGACATTTTGAATCATTTTTGGTACAGTCCAAAAAATCAATTTTCGCATGAAAAACGATGACTCCGGACATGTCAAACGTTCCCAAAATGGTCTATAATGATGAAATTTTAACATTTAATCTTTTGACTCTAAATGACTGTTGGATGTGAATTATGACTTTTTCAACTAAAATAAGTGTGTTTAAAGTCATTTCTGTGCCTGAAACGGGTCAAAATTGAAGCTTTTGAGTAAGCAAAACTCTGTAAAAATGGCAATTTTGGTCACTGTGAGGGTTTAAAAAGTGGTTATTCAACATGAGGCTCGATCCAATTGACATTTTGAATCATTTTTGGTACAGTCCAAAAAATCAATTTTCGGATGAAAAACGATGACTCCGGACATGTCAAACGTTCCCAAAATGGTCTATAATGATGAAATTTTATCATTTAATCTTTAGACTCTAAATGACTGTTGGATGTGAATTATGACTTTTTCAACTAAAATAAGTGTGTTTAAAGTCATTTCTGTGACTGAAACGGGTCAAAATTGAAGCTTTTGAGTAAGCAAAACTCTGTAAAAATGGCAATTTTGGTCACTGTGAGGGTTTAAAAAGTGGGTATTCAACATGAGGCTCGATCCAATTGACATTTTGAATCATTTTTGGTACAGTCCAAAAAATCAATTTTCGCATGAAAAACGATGACTCCGGACATGTCAAACGTTCCCAAAATGGTCTATAATGATGAAATTTTAACATTTAATCTTTTGACTCTAAATGACTGTTGGATGTGAATTATGACTTTTTCAACTAAAATAAGTGTGTTTAAAGTCATTTCTGTGCCTGAAACGGGTCAAAATTGAAGCTTTTGGGTAAGAAAAACTCTGTGAAAATGGCAATTTTGGTCACTGTGAGGGTTTAAAAAGTGGTTATTCAACATGAGGCACGATCCCATTGACATTTTGAATCATTTTTGGTACAGTCCAAAAAATCAATTTTCGGATGAAAAACGATGACTCCGGACATGTCGAACGTTCCCAAAATGGTCTATAATGATGAAATTTTAACATTTAATCTTTTGACTCTAAATGACTGTTGGATGTGAATTATGACTTTTTCAACTAAAATAAGTGTGTTTAAAGTCATTTCTGTGCCTGAAACGGGTCAAAATTGAAGCTTTTGAGTAAGCAAAACTCTGTAAAAATGGCAATTTTGGTCACTGTGAGGGTTTAAAAAGTGGTTATTCAACATGAGGCTCGATCCAATTGACATTTTGAATCATTTTTGGTACAGTCCAAAAAATCAATTTTCGGATGAAAAACGATGACTCCGGACATGTCAAACGTTCCCAAAATGGTCTATAATGATGAAATTTTATCATTTAATCTTTTGACTCTAAATGACTGTTGGATGTGAATTATGACTTTTTCAACTAAAATAAGTGTGTTTAAAGTCATTTCTGTGCCTGACACGGGTCAAAATTGAAGCTTTTGAGTAAGCAAACCTCTGTAAAAATGGCAATTTTGGTCACTGTGAGGGTTTAAAAAGTGGTTATTCAACATGAGGCACGATCCAATTGACATTTTGAATCATTTTTGGTACAGTCCAAAAAAATCAATTTTCGGATGAAAAACGATGACTCCGGACATGTCGAATGTTCCCAAAATGGTCTATAATGATGACATTTTAACATTTAATCTTTTGACTCTAAATGACTGTTGGATGTGAATTATGACTTTTTCAACTAAAATAAGTGTGTTTAAAGTCATTTCTGTGCCTGAAATGGGTCAAAATTGAAGCTTTTGAGTAAGCAAAACTCTGTAAAAATGGCAATTTTGGTCACTGTGAGGGTTTAAAAAGTGGTTATTCAACATGAGGCAGGATCCAATTGACATTTTGAATCATTTTTGGTACAGTCCAAAAAATCAATTTTCGGATGAAAAACGATGACTCTGGACATGTCGAACGTTCCCAAAATGGTCTATAATGATGAAATTTTAACATTTAATCTTTTGACTCTAAATGACTGTTGGATGTGAATTATGACTTTTTCAACTAAAATAAGTGTGTTTAAAGTCATTTCTGTGACTGAAACGGGTCAAAATTGAAGCTTTTAAATAAGCAAAACTCTGTAAAAATGGCCATTTTGGTCACTGTGAGGGTTTAAAAAGTGGTTATTCAACATGAGGCACGATCCAATTGACATTTTGAATCATTTTTGGTACAGTCCAAAAAATCAATTTTCGGATGAAAAACGATGACTCCGGACATGTCGAACGTTCCCAAAATGGTCTATAATGATGAAATTTTAACATTTAATATTTTGACTCTAAATGACTGTTGGATGTGAATTATGACAATTTCAACTAAAATAAGTGTGTTTAAAGTCATTTCTGTGACTGAAACGGGTCAAAATTGAAGCTTTTAAATAAGCAAAACTCTGTAAAAATGGCCATTTTGGTCACTGTGAGGGTTTAAAAAGTGGTTATTCAACATGAGGCATGATCCAATTGACATTTTGAATCATTTTTGGTACAGTCCAAAAAATCAATTTTCGCATGAAAAACGATGACTCCGGACATGTCAAACGTTCCCAAAATGGTCTATAATGATGAAATTTTAACATTTAACCTTTTGACTCTAAATGACTGTTGGATGTGAATTATGACTTTTTCAACTAAAATAAGTGTGTTTAAAGTCATTTCTGTGCCTGAAACGGGTCAAAATTGAAGCTTTTGGGTAAGAAAAACTCTGTAAAAATGGCAATTTTGGTCACTGTGAGGGTTTAAAAAGTGGTTATTCAACATGAGGCACGATCCCATTGACATTTTGAATCATTTTTGGTACAGTCCAAAAAATCAATTTTCGGATGAAAAACGATGACTCCGGACATGTCGAACGTTCCCAAAATGGTCTATAATGATGAAATTTTAACATTTAATCTTTTGACTCTAAATGACTGTTGGATGTGAATTATGACATTTTCAACTAAAATAAGTGTGTTTAAAGTCATTTCTGTGCCTGAAACGGGTCAAAATTGAAGCTTTTGAGTAAGCAAAACTCTGTAAAAATGGCAATTTTGGTCACTGTGAGGGTTTAAAAAGTGGTTATTCAACATGAGGCACGATCCAATTGACATTTTGAATCATTTTTGGTACAGTCCCAAAAAATCAATTTTCGGATGAAAAACGATGACTCCGGACATGTCGAACGTTCCCAAAATGGTCTATAATGATGAAATTTTAACATTTAATATTTTGACTCTAAATGACTGTTGGATGTGAATTATGACAATTTCAACTAAAATAAGTGTGTTTAAAGTCATTTCTGTGACTGAAACGGGTCAAAATTGAAGCTTTTAAATAAGCAAAACTCTGTAAAAATGGCCATTTTGGTCACTGTGAGGGTTTAAAAAGTGGTTATTCAACATGAGGCTCGATCCAATTGACATTTTGAATCATTTTTGGTACAGTCCAAAAAATCAATTTTCGCATGAAAAACGATGACTCCGGACATGTCAAACGTTCCCAAAATGGTCTATAATGATGAAATTTTAACATTTAATCTTTTGACTCTAAATGACTGTTGGATGTGAATTATGACTTTTTCAACTAAAATAAGTGTGTTTAAAGTCATTTCTGTGCCTGAAACGGGTCAAAATTGAAGCTTTTGAGTAAGCAAAACTCTGTAAAAATGGCAATTTTGGTCACTGTGAGGGTTTAAAAAGTGGTTATTCAACATGAGGCTCGATCCAATTGACATTTTGAATCATTTTTGGTACAGTCCAAAAAATCAATTTTAGCATGAAAAACGATGACTCCGGACATGTCAAACGTTCCCAAAATGGTCTATAATGATGAAATTTTAACATTTAATATTTTGACTCTAAATGACTGTTGGATGTGAATTATGACAATTTCAACTAAAATAAGTGTGTTTAAAGTCATTTCTGTGACTGAAACGGGTCAAAATTGAAGCTTTTAAATAAGCAAAACTCTGTAAAAATGGCCATTTTGGTCACTGTGAGGGTTTAAAAACTGGTTATTCAACATGAGGCACGATCCAATTGACATTTTGAATCATTTTTGGTACAGTCCAAAAAATCAATTTTCGGATGAAAAACGATGACTCCGGACATGTCAAACGTTCCCAAAATGGTCTATAATGATGAAATTTTATCATTTAATCTTTTGACTCTAAATGACTGTTGGATGTGAATTATGACTTTTTCAACTAAAATAAGTGTGTTTAAAGTCATTTCTGTGCCTGACACGGGTCAAAATTGAAGCTTTTGAGTAAGCAAACCTCTGTAAAAATGGCAATTTTGGTCACTGTGAGGGTTTAAAAAGTGGTTATTCAACATGAGGCACGATCCAATTGACATTTTGAATCATTTTTGGTACAGTCCAAAAAAATCAATTTTCGGATGAAAAACGATGACTCCGGACATGTCGAATGTTCCCAAAATGGTCTATAATGATGACATTTTAACATTTAATCTTTTGACTCTAAATGACTGTTGGATGTGAATTATGACTTTTTCAACTAAAATAAGTGTGTTTAAAGTCATTTCTGTGACTGAAACGGGTCAAAATTGAAGCTTTTGAGTAAGCAAAACTCTGTAAAAATGGCAATTTTGGTCACTGTGAGGGTTTAAAAAGTGGTTATTCAACATGAGGCAGGATCCAATTGACATTTTGAATCATTTTTGGTACAGTCCAAAAAATCAATTTTCGGATGAAAAATGATGACTCTGGACATGTCGAACGTTCCCAAAATGGTCTATAATGATGAAATTTTAACATTTAATCTTTTGACTCTAAATGACTGTTGGATGTGAATTATGACTTTTTCAACTAAAATAAGTGTGTTTAAAGTCATTTCTGTGACTGAAACGGGTCAAAATTGAAGCTTTTAAATAAGCAAAACTCTGTAAAAATGGCCATTTTGGTCACTGTGAGGGTTTAAAAAGTGGTTATTCAACATGAGGCACGATCCAATTGACATTTTGAATCATTTTTGGTACAGTCCAAAAAATCAATTTTCGGATGAAAAACGATGACTCCGGACATGTCGAACATTCCCAAAATGGTCTATAATGATGAAATTTTAACATTTAATATTTTGACTCTAAATGACTGTTGGATGTGAATTATGACAATTTCAACTAAAATAAGTGTGTTTAAAGTCATTTCTGTGACTGAAACGGGTCAAAATTGAAGCTTTTAAATAAGCAAAACTCTGTAAAAATGGCCATTTTGGTCACTGTGAGGGTTTAAAAAGTGGTTATTCAACATGAGGCATGATCCAATTGACATTTTGAATCATTTTTGGTACTGTCCAAAAAATCAATTTTCGCATGAAAAACGATGACTCCGGACATGTCAAACGTTCCCAAAATGGTCTATAATGATGAAATTTTAACATTTAATCTTTTGACTCTAAATGACTGTTGGATGTGAATTATGACTTTTTCAACTAAAATAAGTGTGTTTAAAGTCATTTCTGTGCCTGAAACGGGTCAAAATTGAAGCTTTTGGGTAAGAAAAACTCTGTAAAAATGGCAATTTTGGTCATTGTGAGGGTTTAAAAAGTGGTTATTCAACATGAGGCACGATCCCATTGACATTTTGAATCATTTTTGGTACAGTCCAAAAAATCAATTTTCGGATGAAAAACGATGACTCCGGACATGTCGAACGTTCCCAAAATGGTCTATAATGATGAAATTTTAACATTTAATCTTTTGACTCTAAATGACTGTTGGATGTGAATTATGACATTTTCAACTAAAATAAGTGTGTTTAAAGTCATTTCTGTGCCTGAAACGGGTCAAAATTGAAGCTTTTGAGTAAGCAAAACTCTGTAAAAATGGCAATTTTGGTCACTGTGAGGGTTTAAAAAGTGGTTATTCAACATGAGGCACGATCCAATTGACATTTTGAATCATTTTTGGTACAGTCCAAAAAATCAATTTTCGCATGAAAAACGATGACTCCGGACATGTCAAACGTTCCCAAAATGGTCTATAATGATGAAATTTTAACATTTAATCTTTTGACTCTAAATGACTGTTGGATGTGAATTATGACTTTTTCAACTAAAATAAGTGTGTTTAAAGTCATTTCTGTGCCTGAAACGGGTCAAAATTGAAGCTTTTGGGTAAGAAAAACTCTGTAAAAATGGCAATTTTGGTCACTGTGAGGGTTTAAAAAGTGGTTATTCAACATGAGGCACGATCCAATTGACATTTTGAATCATTTTTGGTACAGTCCAAAAAATCAATTTTCGGATGAAAAACGATGACTCTGGACATGTCGAACGTTCCCAAAATGGTCTATAATGATGAAATTTTAACATTTAATCTTTTGACTCTAAATGACTGTTGGATGTGAATTATGACTTTTTCAACTAAAATAAGTGTGTTTAAAGTCATTTCTGTGACTGAAACGGGTCAAAATTGAAGCTTTTAAATAAGCAAAACTCTGTAAAAATGGCCATTTTGGTCACTGTGAGGGTTTAAAAAGTGGTTATTCAACATGAGGCACGATCCAATTGACATTTTGAATCATTTTTGGTACAGTCCAAAAAATCAATTTTCGGATGAAAAACGATGACTCCGGACATGTCGAACGTTCCCAAAATGGTCTATAATGATGAATTTTTAACATTTAATATTTTGACTAAATGACTGTTGGATGTGAATTATGACAATTTCAACTAAAATAAGTGTGTTTAAAGTCATTTCTGTGAGTGAAACGGGTCAAAATTGAAGTTTTTAAATAAGCAAAACCCTGTAAAAATGGCCATTTTGGTCACTGTGAGGGTTTAAAAAGTGGTTATTCAACATGAGGCACGATCCAATTGACATTTTGAATCATTTTTGGTACAGTCCAAAAAATCAATTTTCGCATGAAAAACGATGACTCCGGACATGTCAAACGTTCCCAAAATGGTCTATAATGATGAAATTTTATCATTTAATCTTTTGACTCTAAATGACTGTTGGATGTGAATTATGACTTTTTCAACTAAAATAAGTGTGTTTAAAGTCATTTCTGTGCCTGAAACGGGTCAAAATTGAAGCTTTTGAGTAAGCAAAACTCTGTAAAAATGGCAATTTTGGTCACTGTGAGGGTTTAAAAAGTGGTTATTCAACATGAGGCAGGATCCAATTGACATTTTGAATCATTTTTGGTACAGTCCAAAAAATCAATTTTCGGATGAAAAACGATGACTCTGGACATGTCGAACGTTCCCAAAATGGTCTATAATGATGAAATTTTAACATTTAATCTTTTGACTCTAAATGACTGTTGGATGTGAATTATGACTTTTTCAACTAAAATAAGTGTGTTTAAAGTCATTTCTGTGACTGAAACGGGTCAAAATTGAAGCTTTTAAATAAGCAAAACTCTGTAAAAATGGCCATTTTGGTCACTGTGAGGGTTTAAAAAGTGGTTATTCAACATGAGGCACGATCCAATTGACATTTTGAATCATTTTTGGTACAGTCCAAAAAATCAATTTTCGGATGAAAAACGATGACTCCGGACATGTCGAACGTTCCCAAAATGGTCTATAATGATGAAATTTTAACATTTAATATTTTGACTCTAAATGACTGTTGGATGTGAATTATGACAATTTCAACTAAAATAAGTGTGTTTAAAGTCATTTCTGTGACTGAAACGGGTCAAAATTGAAGCTTTTAAATAAGCAAAACTCTGTAAAAATGGCCATTTTGGTCACTGTGAGGGTTTAAAAAGTGGTTATTCAACATGAGGCATGATCCAATTGACATTTTGAATCATTTTTGGTACTGTCCAAAAAATCAATTTTCGCATGAAAAACGATGACTCCGGACATGTCAAACGTTCCCAAAATGGTCTATAATGATGAAATTTTAACATTTAATCTTTTGACTCTAAATGACTGTTGGATGTGAATTATGACTTTTTCAACTAAAATAAGTGTGTTTAAAGTCATTTCTGTGCCTGAAACGGGTCAAAATTGAAGCTTTTGGGTAAGAAAACTCTGTAAAAATGGCAATTTTGGTCACTGTGAGGGTTTAAAAAGTGGTTATTCAACATGAGGCACGATCCCATTGACATTTTGAATCATTTTTGGTACAGTCCAAAAAATCAATTTTCGGATGAAAAACGATGACTCCGGACATGTCGAACGTTCCCAAAATGGTCTATAATGATGAAATTTTAACATTTAATCTTTTGACTCTAAATGACTGTTGGATGTGAATTATGACATTTTCAACTAAAATAAGTGTGTTTAAAGTAATTTCTGTGCCTGAAACGGGTCAAAATTGAAGCTTTTGAGTAAGCAAAACTCTGTAAAAATGGCAATTTTGGTCACTGTGAGGGTTTAAAAAGTGGTTATTCAACATGAGGCACGATCCAATTGACATTTTGAATCATTTTTGGTACAGTCCCAAAAAATCAATTTTCGGATGAAAAACGATGACTCCGGACATGTCGAACGTTCCCAAAATGGTCTATAATGATGAAATTTTAACATTTAATATTTTGACTCTAAATGACTGTTGGATGTGAATTATGACAATTTCAACTAAAATAAGTGTGTTTAAAGTCATTTCTGTGACTGAAACGGGTCAAAATTGAAGCTTTTAAATAAGCAAAACTCTGTAAAAATGGCCATTTTGGTCACTGTGAGGGTTTAAAAAGTGGTTATTCAACATGAGGCACGATCCAATTGACATTTTGAATCATTTTTGGTACAGTCCAAAAAATCAATTTTCGCATGAAAAACGATGACTCCGGACATGTCAAACGTTCCCAAAATGGTCTATAATGATGAAATTTTAACATTTAATCTTTTGACTCTAAATGACTGTTGGATGTGAATTATGACTTTTTCAACTAAAATAAGTGTGTTTAAAGTCATTTCTGTGCCTGAAACGGGTCAAAATTGAAGCTTTTGAGTAAGCAAAACTCTGTAAAAATGGCAATTTTGGTCACTGTGAGGGTTTAAAAAGTGGTTATTCAACATGAGGCTCGATCCAATTGACATTTTGAATCATTTTTGGTACAGTCCAAAAAATCAATTTTCGGATGAAAAACGATGACTCCGGACATGTCAAACGTTCCCAAAATGGTCTATAATGATGAAATTTTATCATTTAATCTTTTGACTCTAAATGACTGTTGGATGTGAATTATGACTTTTTCAACTAAAATAAGTGTGTTTAAAGTCATTTCTGTGACTGAAACGGGTCAAAATTGAAGCTTTTGAGTAAGCAAAACTCTGTAAAAATGGCAATTTTGGTCACTGTGAGCGTTTAAAAAGTGGTTATTCAACATGAGGCTCGATCCAATTGACATTTTGAATCATTTTTGGTACAGTCCAAAAAATCAATTTTCTGATGAAAAACGATGACTCCGGACATGTCAAACGTTCCCAAAATGGTCTATAATGATGAAATTTTATCATTTAATCTTTTGACTCTAAATGACTGTTGGATGTGAATTATGACTTTTTCAACTAAAATAAGTGTGTTTAAAGTCATTTCTGTGCCTGACACGGGTCAAAATTGAAGCTTTTGAGTAAGCAAAACTCTGTAAAAATGGCGAATTTTGGTCACTGTGAGGGTTTAAAAAGTGGTTATTCAACATGAGGCACGATCCAATTGACATTTTGAATCCTTTTTGGTACCGTCCCAAAAAATCAATTTTCGGATGAAAAACGATGACTCCGGACATGTCGAACGTTCCCAAAATGGTCTATAATGATGAAATTTTAACATTTAATATTTTGACTCTAAATGACTGTTGGATGTGAATTATGACAATTTCAACTAAAATAAGTGTGTTTAAAGTCATTTCTGTGACTGAAACGGGTCAAAATTGAAGCTTTTAAATAAGCAAAACTCTGTAAAAATGGCCATTTTGGTCACTGTGAGGGTTTAAAAAGTGGTTATTCAACATGAGGCACGATCCAATTGACATTTTGAATCATTTTTGGTACAGTCCAAAAAATCAATTTTCGCATGAAAAACGATGACTCCGGACATGTCAAACGTTCCCAAAATGGTCTATAATGATGAAATTTTAACATTTAATCTTTTGACTCTAAATGACTGTTGGATGTGAATTATGACTTTTTCAACTAAAATAAGTGTGTTTAAAGTCATTTCTGTGCCTGAAACGGGTCAAAATTGAAGCTTTTGAGTAAGCAAAACTCTGTAAAAATGGCAATTTTGGTCACTGTGAGGGTTTAAAAAGTGGTTATTCAACATGAGGCTCGATCCAATTGACATTTTGAATCATTTTTGGTACAGTCCCAAAAATCAATTTTCGGATGAAAAACGATGACTCCGGACATGTCAAACGTTCCCAAAATGGTCTATAATGATGAAATTTTATCATTTAATCTTTTGACTCTAAATGACTGTTGGATGTGAATTATGACTTTTTCAACTAAAATAAGTGTGTTTAAAGTCATTTCTGTGACTGAAACGGGTCAAAATTGAAGCTTTTGAGTAAGCAAAACTCTGTAAAAATGGCAATTTTGGTCACTGTGAGGGTTTAAAAAGTGGTTATTCAACATGAGGCTCGATCCAATTGACATTTTGAATCATTTTTGGTACAGTCCAAAAAATCAATTTTCGCATGAAAAACGATGACTCCGGACATGTCAAACGTTCCCAAAATGGTCTATAATGATGAAATTTTAACATTTAATCTTTTGACTCTAAATGACTGTTGGATGTGAATTATGACTTTTTCAACTAAAATAAGTGTGTTTAAAGTCATTTCTGTGCCTGAAACGGGTCAAAATTGAAGCTTTTGGGTAAGAAAAACTCTGTAAAAATGGCAATTTTGGTCACTGTGAGGGTTTAAAAAGTGGTTATTCAACATGAGGCACGATCCCATTGACATTTTGAATCATTTTTGGTACAGTCCAAAAAATCAATTTTCGGATGAAAAACGATGACTCTGGACATGTCGAACGTTCCCAAAATGGTCTATAATGATGAAATTTTAACATTTAATATTTTGACTCTAAATGACTGTTGGATGTGAATTATGACAATTTCAACTAAAATAAGTGTGTTTAAAGTCATTTCTGTGACTGAAACGGGTCAAAATTGAAGCTTTTAAATAAGCAAAACTCTGTAAAAATGGCCATTTTGGTCACTGTGAGGGTTTAAAAACTGGTTATTCAACATGAGGCACGATCCAATTGACATTTTGAATCATTTTTGGTACAGTCCAAAAAATCAATTTTCGCATGAAAAACGATGACTCCGGACATGTCAAACTTTCCCAAAATGGTCTATAATGATGAAATTTTAACATTTAATCTTTTGACTCTAAATGACTGTTGGATGTGAATTATGACTTTTTCAACTAAAATAAGTGTGTTTAAAGTCATTTCTGTGCCTGAAACGGGTCAAAATTGAAGCTTTTGGGTAAGAAAAACTCTGTAAAAATGGCAATTTTGGTCACTGTGAGGGTTTAAAAAGTGGTCATTCAACATGAGGCACGATCCCATTGACATTTTGAATCATTTTTGGTACAGTCCAAAAAATCAATTTTCGGATGAAAAACGATGACTCCGGACATGTCGAACGTTCCCAAAATGGTCTATAATGATGAAATTTTAACATTTAATCTTTTGACTCTAAATGACTGTTGGATGTGAATTATGACAATTTCAACTAAAATAAGTGTGTTTAAAGTCATTTCTGTGACTGAAACGGGTCAAAATTGAAGCTTTTAAATAAGCAAAACTCTGTAAAAATGGCCATTTTGGTCACTGTGAGGGTTTAAAAAGTGGTTATTCAACATGAGGCACGATCCAATTGACATTTTGAATCATTTTTGGTACAGTCCAAAAAATCAATTTTCGGATGAAAAACGATGACTCTGGACATGTCGAACGTTCCCAAAATGGTCTATAATGATGAAATTTTAACATTTAATCTTTTGACTCTAAATGACTGTTGGATGTGAATTATGACTTTTTCAACTAAAATAAGTGTGTTTAAAGTCATTTCTGTGACTGAAACGGGTCAAAATTGAAGCTTTTGAGTAAGCAAAACTCTGTAAAAATGGCAATTTTGGTCACTGTGAGGGTTTAAAAAGTGGTTATTCAACATGAGGCTCAATCCAATTGACATTTTGAACATTTTTGGTACAGTCCAAAAAATCAATTTTCGCATGAAAAACGATGACTCCGGACATGTCAAACGTTCCCAAAATGGTCTATAATGATGAAATTTTAACATTTAATCTTTTGACTCTAAATGACTGTTGGATGTGAATTATGACTTTTTCAACTAAAATAAGTGTGTTTAAAGTCATTTCTGTGCCTGAAACGGGTCAAAATTGAAGCTTTTGGGTAAGAAAAACTCTGTAAAAATGGCAATTTTGGTCACTGTGAGGGTTTAAAAAGTGGTTATTCAACATGAGGCACGATCCCATTGACATTTTGAATCATTTTTGGTACAGTCCAAAAAATCAATTTTCGGATGAAAAACGATGACTCTGGACATGTCGAACGTTCCCAAAATGGTCTATAATGATGAAATTTTAACATTTAATATTTTGACTCTAAATGACTGTTGGATGTGAATTATGACAATTTCAACTAAAATAAGTGTGTTTAAAGTCATTTCTGTGACTGAAACGGGTCAAAATTGAAGCTTTTAAATAAGCAAAACTCTGTAAAAATGGCCATTTTGGTCACTTTGAGGGTTTAAAAACTGGTTATTCAACATGAGGCACGATCCAATTGACATTTTGAATCATTTTTGGTACAGTCCAAAAAATCAATTTTCGCATGAAAAACGATGACTCCGGACATGTCAAACGTTCCCAAAATGGTCTATAATGATGAAATTTTAACATTTAATCTTTTGACTCTAAATGACTGTTGGATGTGAATTATGACTTTTTCAACTAAAATAAGTGTGTTTAAAGTCATTTCTGTGCCTGAAACGGGTCAAAATTGAAGCTTTTGGGTAAGAAAAACTCTGTAAAAATGGCAATTTTGGTCACTGTGAGGGTTTAAAAAGTGGTCATTCAACATGAGGCACGATCCCATTGACATTTTGAATCATTTTTGGTACAGTCCAAAAAATCAATTTTCGGATGAAAAACGATGACTCCGGACATGTCGAACGTTCCCAAAATGGTCTATAATGATGAAATTTTAACATTTAATCTTTTGACTCTAAATGACTGTTGGATGTGAATTATGACATTTTCAACTAAAATAAGTGTGTTTAAAGTCATTTCTGTGCCTGAAACGGGTCAAAATTGAAGCTTTTGAGTAAGCAAAACTCTGTAAAAATGGCAATTTTTGTCACTGTGAGGGTTTAAAAAGTGGTTATTCAACATGAGGCTCGATCCAATTGACATTTTGAATCATTTTTGGTACAGTCCAAAAAATCAATTTTCGGATGAAAAACGATGACTCCGGACATGTCAAACGTTCCCAAAATGGTCTATAATGATGAAATTTTATCATTTAATCTTTTGACTCTAAATGACTGTTGGATGTGAATTATGACTTTTTCAACTAAAATAAGTGTGTTTAAAGTCATTTCTGTGCCTGACACGGGTCAAAATTGAAGCTTTTGAGTAAGCAAACCTCTGTAAAAATGGCAATTTTGGTCACTGTGAGGGTTTAAAAAGTGGTTATTCAACATGAGGCACGATCCAATTGACATTTTGAATCATTTTTGGTACAGTCCAAAAAAATCAATTTTCGGATGAAAAACGATGACTCCGGACATGTCGAATGTTCCCAAAATGGTCTATAATGATGACATTTTAACATTTAATCTTTTGACTCTAAATGACTGTTGGATGTGAATTATGACTTTTTCAACTAAAATAAGTGTGTTTAAAGTCATTTCTGTGCCTGAAACGGGTCAAAATTGAAGCTTTTGAGTAAGCAAAACTCTGTAAAAATGGCAATTTTGGTCACTGTGAGGGTTTAAAAAGTGGTTATTCAACATGAGGCAGGATCCAATTGACATTTTGAATCATTTTTGGTACAGTCCAAAAAATCAATTTTCGGATGAAAAACGATGACTCCGGACATGTCGAACGTTCCCAAAATGGTCTATAATGATGAAATTTTAACATTTAATATTTTGACTCTAAATGACTGTTGGATGTGAATTATGACAATTTCAACTAAAATAAGTGTGTTTAAAGTCATTTCTGTGACTGAAACGGGTCAAAATTGAAGCTTTTAAATAAGCAAAACTCTGTAAAAATGGCCATTTTGGTCACTGTGAGGGTTTAAAAAGTGGTTATTCAACATGAGGCATGATCCAATTGACATTTTGAATCATTTTTGGTACAGTCCAAAAAATCAATTTTCGCATGAAAAACGATGACTCCGGACATGTCAAACGTTCCCAAAATGGTCTATAATGATGAAATTTTAACATTTAATCTTTTGACTCTAAATGACTGTTGGATGTGAATTATGACTTTTTCAACTAAAATAAGTGTGTTTAAAGTCATTTCTGTGCCTGAAACGGGTCAAAATTGAAGCTTTTGGGTAAGAAAAACTCTGTAAAAATGGCAATTTTGGTCACTGTGAGGGTTTAAAAAGTGGTTATTCAACATGAGGCACGATCCCATTGACATTTTGAATCATTTTTGGTACAGTCCAAAATATCAATTTTCGGATGAAATACGATGACTCCGGACATGTCGAACGTTCCCAAAATGGTCTATAATGATGAAATTTTAACATTTAATCTTTTGACTCTAAATGACTGTTGGATGTGAATTATGACATTTTCAACTAAAATAAGTGTGTTTAAAGTCATTTCTGTGCCTGAAACGGGTCAAAATTGAAGCTTTTGAGTAAGCAAAACTCTGTAAAAATGGCAATTTTGGTCACTGTGAGGGTTTAAAAAGTGGTTATTCAACATGAGGCTCGATCCAATTGACATTTTGAATCATTTTTGGTACAGTCCAAAAAATCAATTTTCGGATGAAAAACGATGACTCCGGACATGTCAAACGTTCCCAAAATGGTCTATAATGATGAAATTTTATCATTTAATCTTTTGACTCTAAATGACTGTTGGATGTGAATTATGACTTTTTCAACTAAAATAAGTGTGTTTAAAGTCATTTCTGTGACTGAAACGGGTCAAAATTGAAGCTTTTGAGTAAGCAAAACTCTGTAAAAATGGCAATTTTGGTCACTGTGAGGGTTTAAAAAGTGGTTATTCAACATGAGGCTCGATCCAATTGACATTTTGAATCATTTTTGGTACAGTCCAAAAAATCAATTTTCGCATGAAAAACGATGACTCCGGACATGTCAAACGTTCCCAAAATGGTCTATAATGATGAAATTTTATCATTTAATCTTTTGACTCTAAATGACTGTTGGATGTGAATTATGACTTTTTCAACTAAAATAAGTGTGTTTAAAGTCATTTCTGTGACTGAAACGGGTCAAAATTGAAGCTTTTGAGTAAGCAAAACTCTGTAAAAATGGCAATTTTGGTCACTGTGAGCGTTTAAAAAGTGGTTATTCAACATGAGGCTCGATCCAATTGACATTTTGAATCATTTTTGGTACAGTCCAAAAAATCAATTTTCTGATGAAAAACGATGACTCCGGACATGTCAAACGTTCCCAAAATGGTCTATAATGATGAAATTTTATCATTTAATCTTTTGACTCTAAATGACTGTTGGATGTGAATTATGACTTTTTCAACTAAAATAAGTGTGTTTAAAGTCATTTCTGTGCCTGACACGGGTCAAAATTGAAGCTTTTGAGTAAGCAAAACTCTGTAAAAATGGCAATTTTGGTCACTGTGAGGGTTTAAAAAGTGGTTATTCAACATGAGGCACGATCCAATTGACATTTTGAATCATTTTTGGTACAGTCCCAAAAAATCAATTTTCGGATGAAAAACGATGACTCCGGACATGTCGAACGTATCCAAAATGGTCTATAATGATGAAATTTTAACATTTAATATTTTGACTCTAAATGACTGTTGGATGTGAATTATGACAATTTCAACTAAAATAAGTGTGTTTAAAGTCATTTCTGTGACTGAAACGGGTCAAAATTGAAGCTTTTAAATAAGCAAAACTCTGTAAAAATGGCCATTTTGGTCACTGTGAGGGTTTAAAAAGTGGTTATTCAACATGAGGCACGATCCAATTGACATTTTGAATCATTTTTGGTACAGTCCAAAAAATCAATTTTCGGATGAAAAACGATGACTCCGGACATGTCGAACGTTCCCAAAATGGTCTATAATGATGACATTTTAACATTTAATCTTTTGACTCTAAATGACTGTTGGATGTGAATTATGACTTTTTCAACTAAAATAAGTGTGTTTAAAGTCATTTCTGTGCCTGACACGGGTCAAAATTGAAGCTTTTGAGTAAGCAAACCTCTGTAAAAATGGCAATTTTGGTCACTGTGAGGGTTTAAAAAGTGGTTATTCAACATGAGGCACGATCCAATTGACATTTTGAATCATTTTTGGTACAGTCCAAAAAAATCAATTTTCGGATGAAAAACGATGACTCCGGACATGTCGAATGTTCCCAAAATGGTCTATAATGATGACATTTTAACATTTAATCTTTTGACTCTAAATGACTGTTGGATGTGAATTATGACTTTTTCAACTAAAATAAGTGTGTTTAAAGTCATTTCTGTGCCTGAAACGGGTCAAAATTGAAGCTTTTGAGTAAGCAAAACTCTGTAAAAATGGCAATTTTGGTCACTGTGAGGGTTTAAAAAGTGGTTATTCAACATGAGGCAGGATCCAATTGACATTTTGAATCATTTTTGGTACAGTCCAAAAAATCAATTTTCGGATGAAAAACGATGACTCCGGACATGTCGAACGTTCCCAAAATGGTCTATAATGATGAAATTTTAACATTTAATCTTTTGACTCTAAATGACTGTTGGATGTGAATTATGACTTTTTCAACTAAAATAAGTGTGTTTAAAGTCATTTCTGTGCCTGAAACGGGTCAAAATTGAAGCTTTTGGGTAAGAAAAACTCTGTAAAAATGGCAATTTTGGTCACTGTGAGGGTTTAAAAAGTGGTTATTCAACATGAGGCACGATCCCATTGACATTTTGAATCATTTTTGGTACAGTCCAAAATATCAATTTTCGGATGAAATACGATGACTCCGGACATGTCGAACGTTCCCAAAATGGTCTATAATGATGAAATTTTAACATTTAATCTTTTGACTCTAAATGACTGTTGGATGTGAATTATGACATTTTCAACTAAAATAAGTGTGTTTAAAGTCATTTCTGTGCCTGAAACGGGTCAAAATTGAAGCTTTTGAGTAAGCAAAACTCTGTAAAAATGGCAATTTTGGTCACTGTGAGGGTTTAAAAAGTGGTTATTCAACATGAGGCTCGATCCAATTGACATTTTGAATCATTTTTGGTACAGTCCAAAAAATCAATTTTCGGATGAAAAACGATGACTCCGGACATGTCAAACGTTCCCAAAATGGTCTATAATGATGAAATTTTATCATTTAATCTTTTGACTCTAAATGACTGTTGGATGTGAATTATGACTTTTTCAACTAAAATAAGTGTGTTTAAAGTCATTTCTGTGACTGAAACGGGTCAAAATTGAAGCTTTTGAGTAAGCAAAACTCTGTAAAAATGGCAATTTTGGTCACTGTGAGGGTTTAAAAAGTGGTTATTCAACATGAGGCTCGATCCAATTGACATTTTGAATCATTTTTGGTACAGTCCAAAAAATCAATTTTCGCATGAAAAACGATGACTCCGGACATGTCAAACGTTCCCAAAATGGTCTATAATGATGAAATTTTATCATTTAATCTTTTGACTCTAAATGACTGTTGGATGTGAATTATGACTTTTTCAACTAAAATAAGTGTGTTTAAAGTCATTTCTGTGACTGAAACGGGTCAAAATTGAAGCTTTTGAGTAAGCAAAACTCTGTAAAAATGGCAATTTTGGTCACTGTGAGCGTTTAAAAAGTGGTTATTCAACATGAGGCTCGATCCAATTGACATTTTGAATCATTTTTGGTACAGTCCAAAAAATCAATTTTCTGATGAAAAACGATGACTCCGGACATGTCAAACGTTCCCAAAATGGTCTATAATGATGAAATTTTATCATTTAATCTTTTGACTCTAAATGACTGTTGGATGTGAATTATGACTTTTTCAACTAAAATAAGTGTGTTTAAAGTCATTTCTGTGCCTGACACGGGTCAAAATTGAAGCTTTTGAGTAAGCAAAACTCTGTAAAAATGGCAATTTTGGTCACTGTGAGGGTTTAAAAAGTGGTTATTCAACATGAGGCACGATCCAATTGACATTTTGAATCATTTTTGGTACAGTCCCAAAAAATCAATTTTCGGATGAAAAACGATGACTCCGGACATGTCGAACGTATCCAAAATGGTCTATAATGATGAAATTTTAACATTTAATATTTTGACTCTAAATGACTGTTGGATGTGAATTATGACAATTTCAACTAAAATAAGTGTGTTTAAAGTCATTTCTGTGACTGAAACGGGTCAAAATTGAAGCTTTTAAATAAGCAAAACTCTGTAAAAATGGCCATTTTGGTCACTGTGAGGGTTTAAAAAGTGGTTATTCAACATGAGGCACGATCCAATTGACATTTTGAATCATTTTTGGTACAGTCCAAAAAATCAATTTTCGGATGAAAAACGATGACTCCGGACATGTCGAACGTTCCCAAAATGGTCTATAATGATGACATTTTAACATTTAATCTTTTGACTCTAAATGACTGTTGGATGTGAATTATGACTTTTTCAACTAAAATAAGTGTGTTTAAAGTCATTTCTGTGCCTGACACGGGTCAAAATTGAAGCTTTTGAGTAAGCAAACCTCTGTAAAAATGGCAATTTTGGTCACTGTGAGGGTTTAAAAAGTGGTTATTCAACATGAGGCACGATCCAATTGACATTTTGAATCATTTTTGGTACAGTCCAAAAAAATCAATTTTCGGATGAAAAACGATGACTCCGGACATGTCGAATGTTCCCAAAATGGTCTATAATGATGACATTTTAACATTTAATCTTTTGACTCTAAATGACTGTTGGATGTGAATTATGACTTTTTCAACTAAAATAAGTGTGTTTAAAGTCATTTCTGTGCCTGAAACGGGTCAAAATTGAAGCTTTTGAGTAAGCAAAACTCTGTAAAAATGGCAATTTTGGTCACTGTGAGGGTTTAAAAAGTGGTTATTCAACATGAGGCAGGATCCAATTGACATTTTGAATCATTTTTGGTACAGTCCAAAAAATCAATTTTCGGATGAAAAACGATGACTCCGGACATGTCGAACGTTCCCAAAATGGTCTATAATGATGAAATTTTAACATTTAATATTTTGACTCTAAATGACTGTTGGATGTGAATTATGACAATTTCAACTAAAATAAGTGTGTTTAAAGTCATTTCTGTGACTGAAACGGGTCAAAATTGAAGCTTTTAAATAAGCAAAACTCTGTAAAAATGGCCATTTTGGTCACTGTGAGGGTTTAAAAAGTGGTTATTCAACATGAGGCATGATCCAATTGACATTTTGAATCATTTTTGGTACAGTCCAAAAAATCAATTTTCGCATGAAAAACGATGACTCCGGACATGTCAAACGTTCCCAAAATGGTCTATAATGATGAAATTTTAACATTTAATCTTTTGACTCTAAATGACTGTTGGATGTGAATTATGACTTTTTCAACTAAAATAAGTGTGTTTAAAGTCATTTCTGTGCCTGAAACGGGTCAAAATTGAAGCTTTTGGGTAAGAAAAACTCTGTAAAAATGGCAATTTTGGTCACTGTGAGGGTTTAAAAAGTGGTTATTCAACATGAGGCACGATCCCATTGACATTTTGAATCATTTTTGGTACAGTCCAAAATATCAATTTTCGGATGAAAAACGATGACTCCGGACATGTCAAACGTTCCCAAAATGGTCTATAATGATGAAATTTTATCATTTAATCTTTTGACTCTAAATGACTGTTGGATGTGAATTATGACTTTTTCAACTAAAATAAGTGTGTTTAAAGTCATTTCTGTGCCTGACACGGGTCAAAATTGAAGCTTTTGAGTAAGCAAAACTCTGTAAAAATGGCAATTTTGGTCACTGTGAGGGTTTAAAAAGTGGTTATTCAACATGAGGCAGGATCCAATTGACATTTTGAATCATTTTTGGTACAGTCCAAAAAATCAATTTTCGGATGAAAAACGATGACTCTGGACATGTCGAACGTTCCCAAAATGGTCTATAATGATGAAATTTTAACATTTAATCTTTTGACTCTAAATGACTGTTGGATGTGAATTATGACTTTTTCAACTAAAATAAGTGTGTTTAAAGTCATTTCTGTGACTGAAACGGGTCAAAATTGAAGCTTTTAAATAAGCAAAACTCTGTAAAAATGGCCATTTTGGTCACTGTGAGGGTTTAAAAAGTGGTTATTCAACATGAGGCACGATCCAATTGACATTTTGAATCATTTTTGGTACAGTCCAAAAAATCAATTTTCGGATGAAAAACGATGACTCCGGACATGTCGAACGTTCCCAAAATGGTCTATAATGATGAAATTTTAACATTTAATATTTTGACTCTAAATGACTGTTGGATGTGAATTATGACAATTTCAACTAAAATAAGTGTGTTTAAAGTCATTTCTGTGACTGAAACGGGTCAAAATTGAAGCTTTTAAATAAGCAAAACTCTGTAAAAATGGCCATTTTGGTCACTGTGAGGGTTTAAAAAGTGGTTATTCAACATGAGGCATGATCCAATTGACATTTTGAATCATTTTTGGTACTGTCCAAAAAATCAATTTTCGCATGAAAAACGATGACTCCGGACATGTCAAACGTTCCCAAAATGGTCTATAATGATGAAATTTTAACATTTAATCTTTTGACTCTAAATGACTGTTGGATGTGAATTATGACTTTTTCAACTAAAATAAGTGTGTTTAAAGTCATTTCTGTGCCTGAAACGGGTCAAAATTGAAGCTTTTGGGTAAGAAAACTCTGTAAAAATGGCAATTTTGGTCACTGTGAGGGTTTAAAAAGTGGTTATTCAACATGAGGCACGATCCCATTGACATTTTGAATCATTTTTGGTACAGTCCAAAAAATCAATTTTCGGATGAAAAACGATGACTCCGGACATGTCGAACGTTCCCAAAATGGTCTATAATGATGAAATTTTAACATTTAATCTTTTGACTCTAAATGACTGTTGGATGTGAATTATGACATTTTCAACTAAAATAAGTGTGTTTAAAGTCATTTCTGTGCCTGAAACGGGTCAAAATTGAAGCTTTTGAGTAAGCAAAACTCTGTAAAAATGGCAATTTTGGTCACTGTGAGGGTTTAAAAAGTGGTTATTCAACATGAGGCACGATCCAATTGACATTTTGAATCATTTTTGGTACAGTCCCAAAAAATCAATTTTCGGATGAAAAACGATGACTCCGGACATGTCGAACGTTCCCAAAATGGTCTATAATGATGAAATTTTAACATTTAATATTTTGACTCTAAATGACTGTTGGATGTGAATTATGACAATTTCAACTAAAATAAGTGTGTTTAAAGTCATTTCTGTGACTGAAACGGGTCAAAATTGAAGCTTTTAAATAAGCAAAACTCTGTAAAAATGGCCATTTTGGTCACTGTGAGGGTTTAAAAATTTGTTATTCAACATGAGGCACGATCCAATTGACATTTTGAATCATTTTTGGTACAGTCCAAAAAATCAATTTTCGCATGAAAAACGATGACTCCGGACATGTCAAACGTTCCCAAAATGGTCTATAATGATGAAATTTTAACATTTAATCTTTTGACTCTAAATGACTGTTGGATGTGAATTATGACTTTTTCAACTAAAATAAGTGTGTTTAAAGTCATTTCTGTGCCTGAAACGGGTCAAAATTGAAGCTTTTGAGTAAGCAAAACTCTGTAAAAATGGCAATTTTGGTCACTGTGAGGGTTTAAAAAGTGGTTATTCAACATGAGGCTCGATCCAATTGACATTTTGAATCATTTTTGGTACAGTCCAAAAAATCAATTTTCGGATGAAAAACGATGACTCCGGACATGTCAAACGTTCCCAAAATGGTCTATAATGATGAAATTTTATCATTTAATCTTTTGACTCTAAATGACTGTTGGATGTGAATTATGACTTTTTCAACTAAAATAAGTGTGTTTAAAGTCATTTCTGTGACTGAAACGGGTCAAAATTGAAGCTTTTGAGTAAGCAAAACTCTGTAAAAATGGCAATTTTGGTCACTGTGAGCGTTTAAAAAGTGGTTATTCAACATGAGGCTCGATCCAATTGACATTTTGAATCATTTTTGGTACAGTCCAAAAAATCAATTTTCTGATGAAAAACGATGACTCCGGACATGTCAAACGTTCCCAAAATGGTCTATAATGATGAAATTTTATCATTTAATCTTTTGACTCTAAATGACTGTTGGATGTGAATTATGACTTTTTCAACTAAAATAAGTGTGTTTAAAGTCATTTCTGTGCCTGACACGGGTCAAAATTGAAGCTTTTGAGTAAGCAAAACTCTGTAAAAATGGCGAATTTTGGTCACTGTGAGGGTTTAAAAAGTGGTTATTCAACATGAGG